>NC_086319.1:137100210-137387710 GCF_036172605.1 Pelobates fuscus
TTACTCAAAGACTTCGCTGAACACAAATATTAGTGTTCCAAAACAGTAAAATTTATTACAACAATGATATCATCAGTGAAAGTTACATTTTTTGCATTTTCTTACACACAAATGGCACTTACACTGACAATATAATTGTTGTGATACGTTTTACTGTTTTCAAACACTAATATTTGTGTACCGCGAAGTATAACAGTACCCTTCATGCACAAGTTTTATGGTGTTTTCAAAAGTTGCAGAGTCAAATATAAGGCTTGTGTTTCAGTTCTTTCACAATGAAATTAGCCAGATTGGTTAAGTTGCCTTTGAGACCGTATGGTAGCCCAGGAATGAGAATTACCCCCATGATGGCATATCATTTGCAATAGTAGACAACTCAAGGTATTTCAAATGGGGTATGTAACCACTTAGTCACAAACACTGGCCAAAATTGGCATTCAGATTAGTTTTTTGCATTTTTTATACACAATCAAATATTGAGTGTTTGTGACCAAGTGGCTACTAAAAAAGACTGGACATACCACATTTGCAATAGCATGGTTTGTCTACTATTGCAAATAGTATGCCTTCATGCGGGTAATTTTCATTCCTGGTCTACCATACGGCCAATATGGCGAATTTCAATGTGAAAAATTTAACATGCTATATTTGACCCTGTAACTTCCCAAAACACCATAAATCCTGTACAAAGGAGGTACTGTTATACACGTGAGACATCGCTGAATACAAATATGTATGTTATTGCAGTAAAAGCAAACAAAATTATGACATTCACAGTTAAAATGTCATGCAGAACAAAAAAAAAAAAAATCTTATATCCTCACATATTTTATTCATATTAAATTATGTTTTATACCTATGAATTATAGCTCCCAATCCCCCAAACATGAGCCCAGACTTCATGAAAGGGTAAAAACGGTCTGTGTAATGGTGGCCACAGCTCAGCCTTTTATGCAGGTCCTCCAGCAAGGGATACTCCCACATGGACCTTGATTCACAATGTGAATCACTCCCACAGAAACAGTAAAATCCCTCCCCTCTATGCTGGAGACAATTGGGTAAAGTGGCCATAGTAAACTTAATTATCTCCAGGTACAGAAAATATTTCCAATTTATAACTGTAACAAAACACATTAAAATACATAACTCATATTTCACACAACTGGACCCCCACATTCAACATATCTTCAGATAGCTTGGATCTGAGCGCTCAATATATCCGAACAGAAATCAGATCCTATGAACACAGTCGAATCGCCATGGAGTTAAAGGACCACTATAGTGCCAGGAAAACAAACTTGTTTTCCTGGCACTATAGGATCTTTAGGTCCCCCCAACCCTCATGACCACCCTCCCGCCAGGCTGAAGGGGGAGGGAGGGGTTAATCAATTACTTTTTTCCAACGCCGGGCTCCCTCGGCACTGGGGAAATCTCCTCCGTCTTCCGGCGTCAGCGCTGAATGCGCATGCACAACAAGAGCAGCGTGCACATTCAATCAGTCCATAGGAAAGCATTACTCAATGCTTTCCTATGGACATCAGCATCTTCTCACTGTGATTTTCACAGTGAGAAGCACCTATAGTGGCTGTCAATGACACAGCCACTAGAGGCTGGATTAACCCTAATGTAAACATAGCAGTTTCTCTAAAACTGCTATGTTTACAGCTGCAGGGTTAACCCTAGATGGACCTGGCACCCAGGCCACGTCATTGAGCTGAAGTGGTCTGGGTGTCTATAGTGGTCCTTTAACCCCTTAAGGACACATGACATGTGTGACATGTCATGATTCCCTTTTATTCCAGAAGTTTGGTCCTTAAGGGGTTAAAGAGTTTTCACCGACCGTTCGGCAGAAATCTGTCCAGAATTAGTTGCGTTCGTATAAACTGAAACAAAGAGATGGAAGTTTGGAAGTCCCAGCGGTGTTCGTGTGAAATAGTGGCCGAAAACAGTTCCATGCAATCGATGACCAAACACCGCTGGGCGTTCAACAGTTTAAGATGGCCGCCGCCACGTGTTCGTTCATACGAACAGGGACCATCCAGCAGTTCGTCAATTAGGTAAATTAATTGCGGTTAACCAAAGCTTCTGGGAGGTTAACAGACTGCACACTCCCATTGCGTGTAGTCTGGCTGTTCGTCAGTTTATTCAGTAAAATAAAAGGGAATAAATGCACAAACGGCATACGAAAAAAAGGGCACTGGTATCCACAAAACAGGGGTTTTGTCACAGTTACTACACAGTAAAAGATATATTAAAAAAAAAAATCTGACATAGAATTCTATACCCCAAGGCCTGCTAGCGCACATGTGCGCTGCTGATCTTGCGTCACTTCCGGTGACATGGGTGCACCGGAAGTGACCTAGGTATAGAAATCTGATAGATATAGATTTCTGATAGAACCCAGGAAGTCCCTCTAGTGCAGTGGTTCCCAACCCAGTCCTCAAGTTCCCCCTAATAGTCCAGGAATGCAATAATGCAATTGTGTCTAAGGTGTATTTGGGGGATCCCCTGCTCTAGATGAGTTAAAGGAGCACTATAGTACTTGTTTTCCTGGCCCTATAGGGTAACCAGATCTGCCCCACCCTCAGGGAACCCCTCCCGCTGGGATGAATGGGTTAAAACCCATTTAGCCACTTACCTTTCTCCAGCGCCGGGCTCCCTCTGTGCTGGGGAACTCTCCAACGTCAGATCCTAATGTGCATGCGCAAGCATTCAAACATGGCCGGACTGGGGATAAAAAGCAGCCCTGGAAAAAAATCTATGCCAGCCCCGCAGCACGGTGTGGGGGAAAAAAGGTGAGTAAAAACACTGTTTTTAAACGCACACAGACACACACATACACCATGACAGACACAGACACACACATCCCATCACAGACACACACTCCATGACAGACACACACACTCCATGACAGACACACACATACCTTAACAGACACACACACATTAACAGACACACACACCATGACACACACAGACCATGACACAGACACACACCATGACAAAGACAGAACATGACACAGACACATACTTGACACAGACACACACACACACATCATGACACAGACAGACACACACACATCATGACAGACATATTATGACACACACACACACCATGACAGACAGACACAGACCATGACATACAGACTGACAGACTGACACATAATATATCTACCTGTGGGCGACCAGACAGGAGTCTTGCAGGGCAGACAGCTGGGTCAGGTGTGCTGGTGGCCACAGGGGGAGCTGGCTGTTCCGGCGGCCGCAGGGGAGAGCTGGCAGTGCTGGCTCTGCTCCCCAGCACGCAGCCTAATAAGACCGGATATTCCAGCTCATTAAGTAGCGCGCACGGGCGGGGGAGCAGACCCGGCACAGCCAGATCCCCCTGCGGTCGCCGGAACAGCCAAACAGCCCATATGAAAGCATTACTCAATGCTTTCATATGGACATCCAGTGTCTTCTCACTGTGATTTTCACATTGAGAATTGCGGAAGCGCCTCTAGCGGCTGTCAGTGAGAAAGCCACTAGAGGCTGGATTATCCCTCAGTGAAACATAGCAGTTTCTCTGAAACTGCTTGGTTTTCAGCTGCTGGGTTAAAACTAGAGGGACCTGGCACCCAGACCACTTCATTGAGCTGAAGTGGTCTGGGTGCCTAGAGTGGTCCTTTAACGCTAGCAGGTAATTATTGCAGAGAAACAGTCCTACAAAGTTTGTTCGCAATTTTTTACATTTTTTTTGGGCGGGGATGCAAGTAGCTGGTCTCACACTACTGGCCTTAGTAATTGATTAATTGAGGTTGTGTCGGTGTAATATAGATCTGAAATGGATGTGGTTTGTTATACTAACTTTTAATTTTTGTGAGTTAAAGAATTTTAGTGTTCTATTGTTTATGTGTACGTGTGTGTTTGTTTTTAATTTGATTCATAAGAAAGAAAGTGAAAAAGAAAGTAAAAGGAAAAAGTGAGATAGTAAAATAAAAATGTAACCACAAATAGTAAAAAGGAGTAAGTGGGCAATTGGCGACCCACTCACCTGTTTCATCCCCAGGGCAGAGCATCCAAACTCCTTCGGTCCTTGGCGTGGGGAGCAGACCTCCAGAGCTCAAACAGAATGCCCTAGCGTTAGCTGACTGCGCTGGTGGAGGTAGCAAGCGTTGCCACACCACTGTCAGACACAGCCAGAGCGGAGAAACCAGTACCAATTTAAGGGAGATTTTAAGGTATTAGATGGGGGAAAAGAGAATGGAAGAATAAGGAGGAATAAGAAAAAGATGTTTTGCCACCACCAACAGCAAAATAGAAAGAAATAAAATGGTAAAGAGGAGTGAGTGGGCAATTGGCGACCCACTCACCTGTTTCATCCCCAGGGCAGAGCATCCAAACTCTTTCGGTCCTTGGCGGGGGGAGCGGACCTCCAGAGCTCAAACACAATGTCCTAGCATTAGCTGACTGCGCTGGCAGAGGTAGCAGGCGTTGCCACACCACTGTCAAGCACAGCCAGAGGGGAGAAACAAGTACCACTTTAAAAAGGGAAAAGGGAACTTTCGAAGGCTGCTGGTCAGTCTGTGCATTTTACCACAGATTTGTGGAGTGCACCAAGTGGCCAGCACGCCTTTCTTTCCCTGACAGCACACTAGTGGGAGCCTGGCGTGTGTCAGGAAGCTGCTGCTGCAACTTCAACAGCAGCAGTGTCTAGCAGAAAGGGAGGAAGTGTATCTGTAGATCAGCTGGGCTATAGATCTTTCCTTCTCCATGCTGAAGTGATGGATGAAAAACGTCAGATAACATTCTGCAGGCAGTAAGGAGTATAGTGTCTCTTTGGGTTGGAGCGGAGCCAGGCGCCAATGTAGAAGTGGGGTTTGTGGTTAGTGATGGAGCTTCAAATATGGTGAAAGCTCTGCGTGATGGTAGCCTTGTTGGTGTGCGCTGTGCAGCGCACATTATCCATCTAGTAGTCAAGTCAGCAATCCCAGAAGGTAATAACAGAGTTTCCAGTGTAATTGAAAGGTGCTGAAAGATTGCTGGGCACTTCCACCGCAATGTGAAGGCTAGCCAACTGTTGAGGCAGGAACAAGAGAAGGCAGGTCTTCCCACACACTGTCTATGACAAGATGTCAGTACACGGTGGAACTCTACGGTGGATATGCTGGAGAAGATTTTAGAGCAGCAGAGAGCAATCCATAGTCTGGCATCAGACCAGTACATCGGTATTGGTTCTCCACTAGGTAAAGTCGATTGGGGGTAAACCATTCAGGGATGCCACTGAAAATTTAAGATTGAACACTGCCAATCTGGGACAGGTAATCCCTGTTTTCACCCATCTAGGGAGCAAGACGGGTGTCTTCCTTGAACACCAAGAGGTTGTTCAAGGTGACCCTTTACATCCTGATGTAGTAAATCTGCTCAGGAGGCTGAAGGATCCACTTAAAGTTCGCCTACGTGAGCGAATTGATAATTCTCCTGAACTTGCTTGTGTACTCCAAGGATTAAGGGAACACTTGCACTCAGATCCAATAGCCTAACAAATTGGAGGGAGAAACTAACCAAGAGGGTGTGTGACTGGCAGCAAGAGAGGGGAATGCTGTCTGAGGGAGTAGTTCAGCAGGAGGCTGTAATGTCAGCTACCTCTAGCAGAAGCATTGGCAGTGGCACTACCACCACCACCACACAACTGAGTGGAGCAGCTGCATTTTGGGAAGAGTTACTTGAGGATATAGTTGCACCCACTGAGTGCTAGCCGCAAAAAGGAGAGTACTGCCTGAGAAATGGTCAGAGCGTACCTCTCTGAACCTCCTTTGCCCCATAATGTCAACCCTCTTAGCTATTAGGATGAGAAGAAGAGTGTGTGACTTGCACTCTCATTGGTTGAGCAGGAGCTGCTATCATGTCCGCCAACCACTGCCCCAAGGGAGCATGAACATTTTTATTAAGTTGATAGAACTTATCTTCAGTTTAAAATATATATTTGTTGTAGTACAGTTTCTTTGTGCTTTGTTAGAACAGAACACACTAGTCAGTCAAACAGTCTATTTTTTGGTTTACATTTTTCACACTTTTAGTGTAATTTTTTTTGTGCTCACATCAGTGTCATCAGTGAAGTTAAAGGAACACTCCAGGCACCCAGACCACTTATGCCCATTGGAGTGGTCTGGGTGCCAACTCCCACTACTCTTAACCCTGCAAGTGTAATTATTGCAGTTTTTTTATAAAATGCAATAATTACATTGCAGGGTTAACTTCACCTCTAGTGGATGTCAGGAAACCTGTGCTAGAGCGTCGCTGGACGTCAATGCTGCATGAGGACCTCCAGCGTCACTCATTTCACCATAGGAAAGCATTGAAAAGCATTTTTAATGCTTTCCTATGGGGAGCTCTAATGCTTTAAGTCTCCCCGGCCGGTGGGCGGGATCAGACTCGCCCAGCGGCTGACGCAATCACTGGGAGGAGCGGCGGCGGAGGAAGAAGCAGCGAAGTGGGACATCGTCGCTGCCTCTGGTAAGTTATTGAAGAGGTTTTCACCCCTTCAACAACCGGGGATTGGGGGGTGGGAGGGAGGGGACCTGCAGTGCCAGGAAAACAATCAGGGAGTTTTCCTTTAACTGCTCTGACTGCTGTTGTGAAGAAATTACTTTTCATCACCTGATTATTAGTTCAGTTAGACCGGAGGGCGTACAATTACAGCGATCGCGGTTGGGGGGGACTCCCAGGGAACCCACCCGCGGCACGTCCGCCCTCTTCAGCCCCCCACGGGCCATGTGAGAGTTCGGTCCTTGCGAGGACCTCACAATCATATGGCCGGGTTAGCTGGCTGCAGCAATGCCAGCAGGGGTACTAACTGTAATGACAGTTAGTCCCCCTGCTGGCTGGAAATAAAATAAAATAAATTATATATATATATATACTGATTAAATATATATATATATATATATATATATATATATATATATATATATATAATTATTGTTATATATATATTTATATATAATATAAAAAAATATGTAAATACATAAAAAAATAAAATTAAAAAAATAATTAAAAATAAATAATTAAAAATATATAGATGTGTGTTATTTCGTTCTAACTGTATTGTGATATTAATATATATATATATATATATATATATATATATCAAAATACACGTAGAATGAAATAATATATATATCTATATACATAAATATATACGTATATATCACTATATATTTATACCTATATATAAATAAAAATATTTAAAAAAATTATATATATATATATATATATATATATATATATATACGTCTATATATACACATGTATATATATATACATATATTAATTCTACACATATATCTATGTAATATTTTTACATAATTAGGTATCCTAATTAATTACAATTAGCGGGACCTGCCTGACAACCCATGCCGAAAGTATAGGGAATTTAATTTGCTAGCACTATATTTAACCCTATAACTTTCCAAGACACCATAAAACCTGTACATGGGAGGTACTGTTTTACTCGGGAGACTTCGCTGAACACAAATATTAGTGTTTCAAAACAGTAAAATGTATTACAACGATGATATCGCCAGTAAAAGTGAATTTTTTGCATTTTTCAAGCACAAACAGCACTTACATGGACGATATTATTGCTCCAATACTTTTTACTGTTTTGAAACACAAATATTTGTGTTCAGCAAAGTCTCCTGAGTACAACAGTCCCCTCATGTACAGGTTTTATGGTGTTTTCAAAAGTTACAGCGTCAAATATAAGGCTTGTGTTTCATTTTTTTCACATTAAAATTCGCCAGATTGCATACATTGCCTTTGTGACCCTATGGTAGCCCAAGAATGAAAATTACCCCTATTATGGCATACCATTTGCAATAGTAGACAACCCAAGGTATTGCAAATGGGGTTTGTCCAGTCTTTTTTAGTAGCCACTTAGTCACAAACACTGGCCAAAATTGGTGTTTTTTGCATTTTTCACACACAAACAAATACTAACGCTAACTTTGGCCAGTGTTTGTGACCAAATGGCTACTAAAAAAGACTGGACATACCCCATTTGCAATACCTTGGGTTGTCTACTATTGCAAATGGTATGCCATTATGAGTGTAAATTTAATTCTTGGACTACTATACAGTCTCAAAGGCAACGCAACCAATCTGGCGAATTTCAATTTCAAATGTATTGTGCTATATTTGACCCTGTAACTTCCCAAAACACCATAAAACCTGTACATAGGGGGTACTGTTTTACACGTGAGACTTTTCTGAATACAAATATGTGTATTTTATTGCAGTAAAAGCAAACAGTATTATGACATTGACAGTTAAAATGTCATGTAGAACTAAAAAAATATCTTATTTTCTCCCATTTTTTTCATATTAAATTATGTTTCATAGCTAAATATGTTATATTAAATGAAAGCCCTGTTTCCCCTGAATAAAATGATATATAATAAGGGGCGGTGCATTTAATATGAAAGAGGTGAATTACGGTTGGACAGACATATAGCGCAAATTACAGGTTTTGTTTACGTTTTGTTTTGTTCACAACTTGTACATTTGTCTCAGTCCTTAAGGGGTTAACAGCAATCAGTGAAGCTAACTGGTTGCTGTTTTTATTTGGTTTATTTTAGTTCCTGATAGATTGACTGTGTGACTGCCCTAAGCTAAGCTTCAAGGTAGCTGTAGTAAATATTTTATTATTTTTAGTATTAGCGGATGTTGTAGGTTCTTTCTAATTGAAATAATAGTAATCTAAATTCTAGTTAACCCATTAAAAAAAAAATACACTTTAACTTTTTCTAATAATAATAATACATTTTTTCATACTCTGTTTGCAGTAGGCGAGCAGGGAGCACTTGTTGGCAGACTGCTCACAGCAGACTGCAGTTTTTCATAGTTTCTCAGAAAGCACTAGAGCAGGCTTCCCCAAACTTTGGCCCTCCAGATGCTGCTGAACTACAACTCCCATGATTCTCAGTCTATCAATTTCATTCATAGAATCATGGGAGTTGTAGATCAGTAACATCTGGAGGGACGGAGTTTGTGGAAGCCTGCACTACAGTGAAGAAATCTGTCTCAGTACTAGTCTCTATTTTTTTTTTTTTTTTAACTGTGTTGATCTATATATCAGCATTGCTCAAAACTTTAAATAATCCTTTTTAATAAAAATATAAACTTTAGTTTCAAAACACTACATCCACATTATCTCTTTATTTTCTTCAACTTCCCTGTTATCTGAAGTGTGTTTTTCATCCATCACTTCAGCATGGAGAAGGAAAGATCTATAGCCCAGCTGATCTGCAGATACACTTCCTCCCTTTCTGCTAGACACTGCTGCTGTTGAAGTTGCTGCAGCAGCTTCCTGAGACACACCAGGGTCCCACCAGTGTGCTGTCAGGGAAAGAAAGTTGTGCTGGCCACTTGGTGCACTCCACAAATCTGTGGTAAAATGCACAGACTGACCACCAGCCTTCAAAAGCTCCCTTTTCACTACTCCAACACAGGACCGGTGTTCTATCAAATTTCCCTACCCGTGAAAATCCCCTACCCTCGTCACTTCCGGTGAGGGGAATCAGCTGGATCATGTGCTGCACATGTGTGCTAGCACTCCTGCTACTCCTACTCCTGGAAGGCAAGTAAAACTGTGGTGGAATCTTGGTAAAAATAAATTTAGTTCGGGGCTCAGATCTTGTTGTATTTTAGTGACATTAGTCCCTCTGAGTGCCGGTCGGTGAATTGAATAAAGATCTCTTCCTTCCTGAAGAAACCTGTGTCCATCTCTCTGTGCTCGGCTTCCGTCAGTTTCTCCGGTATAATTTGGTGCATTGGCCGGGAAGCTCATCGTTCAATGGTAGCTGAGAAGCAGAGGCGTGAGACGGTCTATCTTTGCCCACGCTCTCTACGGCTGCACCCCTGAACTTCTGCGTGGACCTCCCTTCGTCTCGGCGCCACTTGTCTGTTGTCCAGGAGATCATCGGCCTCTACGTAGTAAGTGCTGGGGTGTCCCCATCGATGAGTGTGAACTTAGGTTCAGGAACGAGGAGGTAAGACGACTACTGTTTTAGACGGTGGACCCACTAGGGGTATTGGCCCATAAGGGGTTATTTGTGTATGGAATCTGCCCCCTCCAGTGGAGGGAAGGAGCGAAGGCGCACCGCTCGTAATTAAACGCCCTGTAGTCAGCCCGTTTAATTTTGGTTTGGAGTCAGGCTGGATTCTGTGTAAATAGCCCAAGCCGGACACCAGTGTCTTGTCTAGACTAGCGTTCTAGGGTGTATATTACGTTCGCTAGGTCGGAGGGACCGGGAGACTAAGCGGCGTCTGTGTAAATTTGGTCCACTAGATCTCAACCTATCTTGGCTAAGTGGGAAGGCGTGTAAATTTGGAACCCACTAGACTTTTAATAGAGTATATAGACTAAGAGGGTGCTGTTGTAAATTCCGCCCTCTAGTTCGCTATATGTGGTGCTTGGGCCATGTGGCTAACCAAAACGGATGTAAATAGTTTTAGGTAGTCCATCGAGGTACTGGCCAATAGATTAGTTGGGAATTGTAAATGTGTTAAAGATTGTTGTAGTAGAGTGTATATCTTGCTAGATAGCGTGAGCTCTGCCGTCTAGCGAGAGTGTGAATAGTGTGTAACTGTATTATAGCGCACGGTACCATAACCATGTATAATAACTACTGATATTGTGAATAATTATTAATAACTGTCGTCTATGTTGTATGTTTAACACCATAACCACTACTAATTATACTGTGACTTTAAATTGTACTTTAACCAATGCTAACCGTACTATAACTACTGTTTGTAAAGACGATGTTACTGGGGTGTGTTATAGACGGGTAATTCAGATATAGGGAATTATAGCGTGGGTGACTGTATAGTTTCGCCAAAAGGCATAGTAATAGTTATTTAGTGACTGGTGTAACAGCTGTGTGTGTACGGGAATTCCCTGTGTGTTTTGTTGTGTGCGTTTCGCTTAGTAACTGTACCACGTTGTGCTGTTGCCGAGGGAACGGGTGTGACCGTTGGAAGTGTGTTTGTTTGGTTTCTGTTGGAGACGACGCTTCATTGTTAGTATGGGTGCGTCAGATTCAACGGTTATGGATCCCTTAGGATGTATGTTGAAAAACTTTAAAAAGGGATACACTGTGTATGATTTTGGGGTAAAGATGTCTCCAACACGCCTGACTACTTTATGTAGTAGGGAATGGCCTACTTTGGTGGCTGCATGGCCACCACGTGGCAGTTTGGATCCTTATCTGGTACATCGTGTACACGTGGCTGTATCAGGTAGGCCTGAACTTTACGGCCAGATTCCATATATTGATTGTTGGAAGCAGGCCGTAAATGACTTGCCAAAATGGATCCTGGTATGCCACGAGGAACAATGTCGCCTCATGGTGGCCAGAACTCGCTTGTCCACTAAGGCCGTAATTACGCCCATTTTGGACACGCCCCCTGAGTCCGAGATCCCCATGCCGCCCCCTTACTCCTCCTCCACAGGAAGAGGAAGAGGAGGTGCTGTTGGTAACGCTACTCCCCTTGCCCCGTTGTCCCCACCTACCCCCTCCTCTAGCTCAGAGCCCAGCCCTCTTGTTTTAAACCCTCCCCTTCCGGTACCTACCTCTGTTAACTCCACCTACCCAGATTTGGTGCCATTTCTAGTTCCTGGTCAGGCTCCTCCTAGCCCGGCCCGGAATATTTTAGTCACTTATCTCCCCCTCAGTAAAGCGTCCCCTTCCCCTCGTCTTACTACCCCTCGACCGGAACCCCTAACTGACGTTTCTAAACGAAGCCCGATACTAACCCGACAACTGACCGGTACCCTCCAACCCCGACATTATCAAATGCCTCTCCGACTGACACCTGGCCCGACACACATTAACGGTGAAGGCCAGTTACAACACGCTGATCCTGTATTCGTCTATGTTCCCTTCACTACTACTGATCTATTTAACTGGAAGACCCATAACTCCTCATACACCGATAAACCTCAAGCCATGACGGATTTGTTTACCCTTATAGTCCAGACACATAATCCCACTTGGGCTGATTGCCAGCAATTGCTTATGACATTGTTTAACAACGAGGAAAGGACACGGATAAACCAAGCGGCAATTAAAGCGCTGGAAGAAGTGGCCCGTACACAAAATCAGGCCAACCCGGCAGCATGGGCTGCAGCCCATTATCCAAATACCGATCCGGAGTGGAATGTCAATGGCGCAGATATGGCCCATTTAAAAGCATATAGGGACGCTATTATTGCTGGCATGAAAGCCGGAGGGAAAAAGGCGATTAATATGTCGAAGACGGCTGAGGTATTGCAGAAATGTGATGAATCGCCCAGTGCCTTTTATGATCGATTACTGGAGGCATACAGGTTGTCTGCCTTTGTCAGCCAAGCCTACGGAGATATAAAGCGCAAGCTACAGAAGTTAGAAGGGTTTGTAGGGATGTCTATAACCCAACTAATGGAAATAGCAAATAAGGTTTATATGAATAGGGAGACAGAGACGAAAAAGGAGGAAAGATGGGAAGGAAAGCAGACATGCTAGCGGTAGCTATCGCAGGTGTATATAGAAGGGAAAAGGAAGCGTATAGGGGAACGGATAAAGGTGAGAATAAGTGGAATGGGGAGCCTTTGAGTAGGAACCAATGCGCGTACTGTAGGGAAGAAGGGCATTGGAGAAGTGAGTGTCCACGGAGGGAACAATATGAGAGAGACAGACCTAGGGCAGGGTATAGTAATAATTATAGAGGCAGAGCGAGAGGAAGAGGAGGTCCTGGAGGAAATAGTGGGAATAATAGAGGAAGTGTTAGTGGAGATATTACCCAACAGCGCAGAGACCCAGAGAGAGAGAGGATAGGGACTTTGTGGGTTTGGCTGACACGGTCATGGAAGACTATTGATACTGATCGGGCTCTATCCCCCTTGGCCGAGCGGAGCCTATGGTCGATGTAGCAATAGGGGGAAAAAGGAGTTCTTTCATGATTGACACTGGTGCTGAACATTCGGTGGTGACTGACCTAGTCGCTCCTCCTTCAGGAAGAACTATTACCGTAATAGGAGCAACTGGAAGGAGTGCCGCTAAACCGGTTCTTAAAAGTCGACTCTGTACATTGGGAGGCCACGTAGTAAAACACCAGTTCCTTTATGTGGCGAAACCGACCTCGCCACGTGTCCTTGGAGGGGGCTGCTTGCCCGCCTCTTGCCTTTGGACTATGGACCAGACTTTATGTGAATGTGTTAACTCAGATAGCTATGCCATGGAGCCCATTCGTGTAGTTAAAGACTTCGGCTCCGTGGCGAGTGAACTGTGTGAGTAGGATCTGCGCGCTATTCGGTAGTTTTGTGCGCGCAGATCCCAGCTATCTGGGGATAGGTGAAATGTCTGTGTGTTATGTGTAAAAGGTGAATTTATGTATTTTAAAGTGTTTTACTGTCTTTGTGTCCCCATGTGCTCAATGGAGTCTGTCTCTGTGCTGGGAGGTAATTGGATTACTTCTCCAGCACAGAGCAGGCCCTGTAAAACCGGTCTGAGCTGGAAAGCTAGGGGTTTTAAAAGATACTTTACTAACTTTTGAACCCCTGGTCTGATCCATGCCATTTTTTAATATGTTGTTCCCCTGAATGGATTGATTGTGGATATGTAATTTTGTGTGAATGTGATGTATGGTTTTGAAGTTATAACTATTGTGTAAAAAGTATATTTTAAACTGTATGAATAATGGGATTCTGTGTCACACTAAGGGGAGGGGATGTGTGGGAGGTAACATCTATGTCATTGGTTATTTTATGCCTCCCCCTGGGTGTGGCCTGTAAGTGTACAATTGTAATAAAAGCCAGGCTGGAAGTGCCAGGCAGAGTTCCTGCTTGACCCTCAAACCGATGTGTCATCTCATTCTTTGGGGGAATTGGATTGTATGCTGACTGCCAGGAGTGTAAGCCAGGGGAGGGCTGGCAGCCTTAGGCCTGGGGGGCAAAACCAGTCAAGTGGCCCATTGCGCCACCAAATCAGTTCACCATCCATGCCCACCTTTTTCTGGTTTTATAACGGATATTGACGTTATGCTAATCAGTAGCTCTTTGCCATACCCGCTCCTTCACGGCTCTGACTTTCAATGTTGTCAGAGCACAGGCTGAGAATCTCTGAGCCTGTGCTCTGACTCACTAACTGAGCACCGGAACCACGAGGGAGAGGATATGATCTGACTGCACCTACTGCTGGTGCGCACCAGTGGACCACCAGCGAATCATTTAAATTAAATATGCTGGTGTACCCAACTTGTGAGCTGTGTTGGCCGCCAGGCGCCTCTGTTGTCATGGCACCCTGCGTGACCGCACAGCTTGCCCACCCCAACGGCTGGCCCTGCTGACACACACTGATGTTACTACTTAGACATCCCTCAATATTAAAACAGAGATGAGAGTAAACACCAATAAACTGTGGAAACAGAGCTGATCCCCCCAAATTTATAAAGGTTTGCTTAGAGGATTTATTCAAGATTAAATCATGCCTCCTCCTCTCTCCCCCATGCGCTGCTCTGTAGGCTGGGAGGAAGTGAAGAGTAATCACAGTCTCCCAGCACAACGCCACCTGTGGCTGCATGGGGAACAGCTGTTTAATGTAATGCTTGCAGGACGGCCAGCTGCCGCAGAACCTCTTTGTTTCCGTCTCTGCAAAGGTCTCCAGGCACTGCTTGTTGTGAGTGTGAGCCACTGTAAATTAGGGGCAGAGGGCACTTGCACTGCGGTCAAGACGGGTCTGGGCAGGAGGAGAGTGCAGTGCAATCAGTGCACTCCCCTCCTGTGGGTCACCAGTAGACTGGTGCACCTGCCCAGGATCAGAGCCGGTGCAAGGATTTTTGCCGCCCTAGACAAAATATAAATTTGCCGCCCCCCCATGTGACATCACAATGCCCCACCCATATGATCTGCCATATGAACTAACGCCAGTGCTGCACACAGTGTGTGTTTACATTAAAAATCCTGCAGGGACCAGCTATAGACACCAGAACCACTTCATTAAGCTATAGTGTCCCTTTAATGTGAGGTAAATTATAGATTAGTGTCACTAATAATATACTAGATTGCCTACTTACAATTAGATGAGGATGATGATGGGCTGCAGTTTGGCTCCACTGGTCTGGTGTAGAACAGGACCCCTGGAGGCTGTTTGCAACTGTGGTCACAAAATTCAACGTTCTGGGAGAATTGGTAGCAGCTCCATTTTTTGTGGGCCTCTTACACAGCTCAAGGTCTGGGCCCCAGTGCCTGACGGTGAGTATGCCAATAAGGCCCACTCATAAGTCCACTTATATGTTCCACCCACCCATGAGCTCGCTCACAGGGAGTGGAGTGTGTAGGGGATGTGTTATGTGTTATCTAATATGTGTGCTTATGGTATGTAGTGTATAGGGATACCAGTTTGTGCAGGTGATGCAGTGTGTTTGTGTGTAGTGGAAGCAGTGTGTATTTGTGTATAAGGGATGTATTATGTGTTTCTGGTTGTGTGTGAGGGATGCATTGTGTGAATCTGTGTTTGTATGCATAAGGGATGCAAGGTGTGTGTCTGTATGTGTGTGCATTGAGTGTAAGAGATGCATTGTGTTTCTGTGTGTATGTAAGAAAACAGTGTGTGTGTTTGCATGTGTGTGTAAGGGTTTGCATTGTATGTTTCTGTGTATGTGTGCAAATGATGCATTGTCTTTGTGTGTAAGGGTTGCATTGTGTGTGTGTGTGTAATGGATGCATTGTGTGTTTCTCTGTGTGTAAGGGAAGCATGTTCTGTTTCTGTGTATGTATAGGGATGCATTGTGTGTTTCTGTGTATGTATAGGGGTGCATTGTGTGTTTCTGTGTATGTATAGGGATGCATTGTGTGTGTGTGTGTGTGCGCGTAGTGTTAAAGAGCTCCCTGTCTTGCCCCCTGTCCTATAGAGCTGTCCCTTCTGTCCCTTAGAGCTCTCCCCTGCCCTCTTCTCTCCCCCACCCTCCCCTAGCGGTCTCTTCTCACACTCACCCACCCTCCCTGTGCTCTTCTCATCCCCCCTCCACCCTCCCTGTGTTCTTCTCACTCCTCCCTCTGTGTGTTCTCACCCCCCCTGTGTTCTCCTTACCCCCCCTCCTCCCTGTGTTCTTCTTACTCCCCCCCTTGTTCTTCTTACCCCCTTCTTCTTATTACTCCCCCCTTCTTCTTACCCCCTTCTTCTTCTTCTTACCCCCTCCTTCTTCTTCTTACCCCCTCTTCTTCTTCTTACCCCCTCCTTCTTCTTCTTACCCCATTCTTCTTCTTACTCCCCCTTCTTCTTCTTACCCCCCTCTTCTTCTTCTTCTTACTCCCCCCTCTTCTTCTTACTCCCCCTTCTTCTTCTTACCCCCTCTTCTTCTTACCCCCCTCTTCTTCTTACCCCCTTCTTCTAATTACTCCCCACTCTTGTTCTTACTTCCCCCTTCTTCTTACTCCCCCCTCTTATTACCCCCCTCCCCTCTTCTTACTCCCTCTCTTCCCTCTTCTTACTCCCCCCTCCCCTCTAACTCCCCCCTTCTTACTCCCCCCTCCCCTCTTCTTACTCCCCCCTTCTTCTTACTCTCCCCCCTCTTCTTACTCTCCCCCTTCCCTCTTCTTACTCTCCCCCCCTCCCCTCTTTTTACTCTCCCCCCTCGTTTTACTCTCCCCCCTCGTTTTACTCTCCCCCCCTCTTTTTACTCTCCCCCCTCCCCTCTTTTTACTCTCCCCCCCTCTTTTTACTCTCCCCCCTCCCCTCTTTTTACTCTCCCCCCCTCCCCTCTTTTTACTCTCCCCCCCTCTTTTTACTCTCCCCCTCCCCTCTTTTTACTCTCCCCCCCTCTTTTTACTCTCCCCCACTCCCCTCTTTTTACTCCCCCCCTCTTTTTACTCTCCCCCCTCTTTTTACTCTCCCCCCTCCCCTCTTTTTACTCTCCCCCCTCCCCTCTTCTTACTCTTCCCCCCCTTCTTATCCCCTCCCCCCTTCTTATCCCCCCCCTTCTTACCCCCTCCCCTCCCCCTTCTTACCCCCTCCCCTCCCCTCTTCTTACCCCCTCCCCTCCCCTCTTCTTACCCCCTCCCCTGTAGGTGGCCGAGCTGCACTCCAGTCCGCGGTCCCGGCCGGAGTGATAGGAAGGTGCTCAGTGTGCACCTTCCTGTCAGTCCGGCCGAGGACAGGAAACAGAAACTCCTGTTCCGCGCGGAACAGGAGTTTCTGTTTCCTGTACCCGGCCGGACTGACAGGAAGTGCACACTCAGTGTGCACCTTCCTATCACTCCGGCCGGGACCGCGGACTGGAGTGCAGCTCGGCCACCTACAGGGGAGGGGAGGGAGGGAAAAGCAGCTGCAGCCGTCTGAGCGCTCTTTACAGAGTGCTCGGCGGCTGCAGCATTTAAAGGGCCGGCCCGCCGCGGCCGGTCCTAAAATAATTTCGGGCGGCCTGGGGGGCAATTGCCTCCCTGCCCCCCGGCCGAGCCCGCCCCTGGTGTAAGCGGATGGTATGCTTTTCCTGTTCAGCTGATTCCAGAGTTCGTGTGTTTCCAGTTCGGGAGTTGGAAGATTCGTACAGTTTGGAGTTCGGGAGAATTGGTGATTGCAGTAGCTGCTGGTCTATGGAAACGGGGGATATCGCCTAAACTGGGTTTTATCCCCTTTTGAGCAAAACGGTCCGTTACACTTTACATGCCTGAATGTCCACTCCAACTGCTAGGACGTGACTTGTTGTCAAAATTACAAGCACAGATAACATTTCTGCCTAACGGAACAACATCTTTGAAGTTCAATGGACCTTCAGGTATAATGACAATATCTGTACCAAAGGAAGAAGAGTGGCGACTTTATACAGTGTTGACCAGCCAAAACCGTAAGAGTGATGAATCCTTGTTTAATATGCCAGGAGTGTGGGCAGAGAATAACCCACCAGGACTTGCTCGCAATATCCCACCAATTTGTATTGAACTAAAGCTTGGGGTTTATCCAGTGAGCCTGAGACAATATCACATTCCACAAAAGGCCAAGAAGAACATACAATCTTATTTGGATAAGTTCATAAGGTATGGTATCCTAAAATTCTGTACTTCCCCCTGGAACAGCCCATTGTTGCCTGTTCAAAAGCCTGGTACAGATGAGTTTATCACTTCAACAATAAAATGTGCAAAGCATGCAAATTTATCTTACAATAAGCTGTAGAAACGCAGGTATATCCATATATTCGGAAAACACCATATATCAGGTGACCAGCTATAGAATTGCAGGTCTATACATAAATTAGGAAAACACCATATATTGAGTGATTTGTGCAGAACAATTACACACTGATCAAAAAATAGTGAATAGTAATAAATAATACTTGCACAGGTCAGCTCAGATGGTCCAATCTGAAAATATAAACAGACACAGACCTAGTGCAACACTGTTAAAACGAATAGATATAGCTGGAGAGGAATATTTCAAACTCACAATTGTGGAGTGGTTGTAGTACCACTCCAGACTATCTGGCTCTGGGGGGGATCAGTCCCCTGTAATCGTGGGATCCGGTGGGTAGACAACTGGAAGCAATCACTCGGTAACCGGTCCGTTAACAATTAAAATTCCATTTTATTTCCACATAAAAATTATGTATAAAAATAACATAAAAGTTAAAAATAAGTCTTCCTGTCGCTAGTATGAGAGTTCAACAAGTCCAGAGTTGCACTTTCTGCATAAAACGAAAGTAATAGTTCTCTTACTCTGTCTTCGAATTCTCCCAGCCAGTGAAGATACTTCCGGCTTCCGGTTTCCGGTATCACGCAACGCGTTTCGCCCCGCCTCTTGGGGCTTTCTCAAGCGTTTTATGGTTTATGTCTTACTTGGTGAATTGTATCAGATCCCCTTGTAGGTTGCTGCATTTATTTGTTTAATTTGTTTTCTCCATACTTCTGCGCCATCCTATTCTATTTATACTCTATATTGGAACAGATGAGTATCGCCCTGTGCAGGACTTGAGAGCAGTCAATGATGCGGTAGTAAGTATACATCCAGTTGTGCCCAATCCATATAACCTGCTTGCTTTAATTCCGGACGGGGCTACCTATTTCACCGTTTTGGATCTCAAAGATGCCTTCTTTTGCCTACGAATTGCTGCGGAAAGCCAGTGTATCTTTGCAATCTTTGCATGGGAAAATGCTGTAACGGTCTCGAAGCGCCAGATGACTTGGACAAGGCTGCCCCAAGGGTTTAAAAATTCACCTACCCTATTTGAATCAGCTTTAAGTCAAGATCTACTGGATTTCAAGTCCATCCCAGGAGAGTGTGTACTATTACAATACGTAGATGATTTGTTGATAGCGGCAGTTACAAGAGAAATATGTCAGCAAGCAACACATGATTTACTACACATTTTTTGGAAGGCAGGATACAAGGTGTCCAGGAAGAAAGCCCAGTTGTGTCAGCCAACTGTCAAGTATCTGGGATTCCATATCTCTGAAGGTCAAAGGATAATGGGGCCAGAGAGAAAAGAAGCTGTATGCCAAATACCAATACCCAAGAATAGAAGACAAGTGCGGGAGTTCTTGGGGGCAGCAGGCTTCTGTAGGATATGGATTCCCAGTTATGCGATATTGGCGAAACCTCTTTATGCGGCTATAAAAGGTACAGAACACGATCCCTTCCTGTGGACCCCCGAACAGCAGAAGGCATTTGAAGATGTGAAAAAGGCATTGATGAGCGCCCCAGCATTAGGTCTACCTGATCATACACGTCCATTCTACTTATATGTACACGAACAAAGAAGAATGGCTGTGGGAGTATTGACACAGTACTTGGGATCATGGCAACGACCTGTTGCATATATGTCCAAACATCTGGATGCAGTGGCCAGTGATCTTCCACCTTGTCTAAGAGCTGTAGCTGCCGCCGCCCTGCTGGTAGCCGAAGCTGATAAGCTCACTCTGGGTCAGGAACTCTACGTGCGAGTCCCGCACGCAGTACAGATGTTGCTAGACTATAAAGGCAATCATTGGTTTAGTAATAGTCGCATGACTAAGTATCAAGCTATGTTATCTGAGAACCCGAGAGTGCATCTAGAGACTGTCAATACCTTGAATCCAGCTACCCTTTTGCCACAAAAGACAACAAATACAGGGTGCGCTGGATAAAATAAACGAAATGAAAACACAAAAAGGAAAGTCTCTATAGGTACAATGTAGACCTTGAGTAACTGTTCTTCTATTCTTGCTTTGGAATCTCAGTAGTCGGATATGGAATACAAAAGCAGAGAAGGGGGAGACCAATAGTGCAAACCCGTAATGCTGAAAGGATCACGAACAACACAGACGTGGAGAAGTGCCAACTTACAATTTTTAGAGCTAAGCCCAGCTCTAGGTAAAACAGCATACAGTGGTATTTGATACTCCCCACATGTAGGATATTACTGGGCAATTGGAGGTGTCTCCACACGATTCTTTAAAACTTCTGAGACAGACGTCAGCATATAAAATATATAAAAGAGGGAAGAACCCAATGGTGCAATAACTTAGGTAATACTGCAACAACAGACAACACTGAGGTCCTAAGAGTGCCAACTTACAATTTGATATCTCAAGGTTAATCTGAGTGGCGATTAAAGACCTCCATTATAGTTTTTTTTTGCATAGCAAGGAAAGCAATAATGTTTAATACATCTGTAGGAGAATTGACTTGTCTAGGGCAAAAAGCTTATGATGATGATACAAAGAATACAACTTGGTGGTCAGCTTCAAATGTCTCAGAACCACCTAACCCGTTTGCAAGTTATACCAATTTAAAGGATGTGTGGTTTGACCTATCTGCTGCATCTAGTTGGAAAGCCCCAGCAAATTTGTACTGGATCTGTGGTAAGAAAGCCTATTCGGAGTTACCACAGGACTGGGAAGGGGCATGTGTATTGGGTATGCTCAAACCATCCTTCTTCTTGTTGCCTATTGAACCAGGAGAGACTTTGGGAGTTAAGGTATATGATGATAATCATAGAAAGAAAAGGGGACCCCTAGAGATAGGTACCTGGGAAGATAATGAGTGGCATCCCCAGCATATTATAGATTATTATGGGCCAGCTACGTGGGCAGAGGATGGTACTTTTGGATATAGAACCCCAATATATATGCTCAACCGTATTATAAGGTTACAGGCAGTGGTTGAAATAATTACCAATGAGACATCGCAAGCGCTCAATCTCCTAGCGAAACATAATACTAGGATGAGGACAGCCGTTTACCAAAATAGATTAACCTTGGATTATCTATTGGCAGTAGAGGGAGGTGTATGTGGGAAGTTTAACCTAAGCAATTGTTGTCTTCAAATAGATGATGAAGGGCAAGCAATAGCTGAGCTTAATAGCCATATGGTTAAACTAGCGCATGTGCCTACTCAGGTATGCAAAGGGTATAATCCAAGTAGTTGGTTTAATAACTGGTATGAGCAGTTTGGAGGACTTAAGGCATTGGTAGGTGGAGTCATGCTAATCTTGATGCTGTGCCTTCTCCTACCATGTCTGATTCCTTTGGTAGTAAGGTCTGTGCAGAGCATTATAGAGAATATAGCAGAGAGAAAGGCTGCTGCACAGATAATGGCTATATATAGGTATGAGGCTCTAAATCAGGGAGAACTAGTACAGGAAGAGGAATGTTGAGGGATTCATATCTTTAGGGAGATGCAAAGTCTGGTCTGGTTCATGGTAACTTGAGGTGTAAGCAAACTATGGTTAAGTGATGCATCTGGAATTGTGAAATATCAAAAGCATCAAAGGGGGGAATGTGGTGGAATCTCGGTAAAAATAAATTTAGTAGGCCGAGATTGCCACGTGGTATGTGTACGTGCATATACTGATGTATCGGTCGGTTGGTTGCACGTGGCAACGATACAATCAGTAGTGTACGGAGCATGTGCAAGAATACAGGATATGGTATTCCACTCCTCCATTGTGCTGGGCAAGCCATGTGGTCAAACAGGAAGTTAGTCTTTGTTCGGTTGATTGGGTAAGAGTATGTGTGGGTGGAGCTGATTATGGGTGGAGTTATATGCAGGGCCGGTGCTTGGATTTTTAGGTACATAGGCGAAGATGCATTTTTCCGCCCCCCCCCCCAAAAAAAAAACATCTTCACCTATGTGCCACTTAACC
This sequence comes from Pelobates fuscus, assembly GCF_036172605.1. Classification (NCBI taxonomy): domain Eukaryota; kingdom Metazoa; phylum Chordata; class Amphibia; order Anura; family Pelobatidae; genus Pelobates; species Pelobates fuscus. The sequence continues at coordinate 137,122,347 of NC_086319.1, forward strand.
AGCCCCTCTCCCCTCCCCGACCATTAAGGGTCCCTTCCCTTAGTGTTCTTCTCCCCTCCCCCCCTCTTTTCCCTGTCTCTTGGTGTTTCTCTCCCATTCCCTCCCTGTCCCTTGGTGCACCCCACACCCCTTTAGTGGTCACACTCCCCTTCCTGGTGTGTCAGTGTGTACAGAGTGTAGCGGAGCGCGGTACAGGAGCTTCAGTTTTCTGTACCCGGCCGAACTGACAGGGAGTGCTCTCTCTGTGAGCACCTCCTGTCAGTCTGGCCAGGTACAGGAAACAGAAGCTCCTGTACCGCGCTCCGCTCCGCTACACTCTGTACACATTGTCACACACTCAATGACAAACACACAGACGTCACTGACAGACACAGACTCATTGACAGACACACTGATAGTCACACACAGACTCAATGACAAACATACTCTCACTGATTTGACAGACACACACTCATACACTGACAAACACACTCATCATACACTGACAGACACACTCATACACTCACATGCACGCACTCACTCACACACACACGCTGTCACTCACAGACATACGCTGTCACTCACAGACACACACTGTCACTCACAGACACACACTGTCACTCACAGACGCACACACTCTGTCACTCACAGACGCACACGCTGTCACTCACAGACGCACACGCTGCCACTCACAGACGCACACGCTGTCACTCACAGACGCACACGCTGTCACTCACAGACGCACACGCTGTCACTCACAGACGCACATGCTGTCACTCAGACGCACACGCTGTCACTCACAGACGCACACTCTGTCACTCACAGACGCACACGCTGTCACTCACAGACGCACACACTGTCACTCACAGACGCACACTCTGTCACTCACAGACGCACACTCTGTCACTCACAGACACACACTCTGTCACTCACAGACACATACACTCACCCAGGGGATACCCTTCATCCAGGGGATACCCTTAACGACGGGTGACGGACCTCGTCCGTCACGCGGTAAAATTAACCCCAGATCGCCGCAATCGCGGCGATCGTGGGGTTAATGGTGCTCCGGTCTGCCTCTGCATTAGAGGCAGACCGGGAGCACCGGATCGGGCTGTCAGAGTACATGTGCCCGCTCTGACAGCATGTCAGAGCGGGCACATGTGCTCTGTATACTCACCTCCGCCTCCCTGCCCTTCCGGGTTCAGTGTGAAGTGCAGGGAGACGGATCTTCAGTGATCCTGCCCCCTGGTGTTAAAAAAAAAAAGTTAAAATAAAATCCCACCCCCCCTTTACCCATATTAATAAAAAATTAACCCCTTCCCTGCCAATTGATCACTGACTACAGTGATCAATTGGCAGGGATTACATTTTAATATGATCTGATTTTTTTTTTAACCCCTGAGGGTTAATTCTTTTTTTTTTAACCCTCAGGGGTTAAATTTATTTTATTAATTAATTTAAATATTTTAAAATTATAAATTTAGCTAGCTGGGGAGGGTGGAAGTTAGTGGGGAATTGGGGGATTTAGTGTTAGGCTAACTAGGGGTTAACGTTAAAAAAAGTTTTAAAATAAGCTTTAAAAAGTTAAAAAATTAAGTAAAAAAAAAGTTTTAATAACGTTTAAGTAAAAAATAAAAAAAAATAAACCCTTTACCCAGTCCAAATAAAAATTAACCCCTTGCCTGCCAGTCTATCACTGCCTACAGTGATCAAAATACAGATCACATTATTATACTGTGATCTAATTTTTTTTTAACCCCTGACGATTAACTTTAATTTATTTTTTAACCCTCAGGGGTTAAATTAATTTAATTAACTAATTTAAATATTGTGTAATTAAATATTTTGCTAGCTGGGGTGGGTGGGAGTTATGGGAAAATGGGGAATTTACTGTTAGTGCTGCTTACTGCTAGTTAGGGGTTAACGGTAAAAGAAAAAGCTTAGAAAAATGTTAAATCTGTAAAAAAAAGTTTTACGAAAGTTTAGGAAACTTTAAAAAAATGAATAAGCAAAACAAAAGTTTAAAAAATAGTTTTAAAAAGTAAAAAAAGTTTTAAAAAGTAAAAAAATACATTTAATAACGCTCATTACCACTACACCTGGTACAAGCTAGCGGAAAAATGATCCCACGCTAAGGTTCAAAATATGCCTTTTGAAATACCCTGGGATGTCTTCTTTAAGAAATGGTATGGCTTTATGGGGTATTTGGATTATATAGCCTGGTAAAATACTCTAAAATGGGACATGGGCACAGCGTAAAAATTTAAAGTTTGAAAAAAATGGAATGGCTGTGTCCCAAATGTGCCCCTCCGATGTCCACATATACCTGGCAAAGGTACATACGGGGGTATTTTTGTACTCAGCCGACATAGCTGAGCAACATATAAAGTATTATAGAGTGGTGGTACACATAAGGTTTGCAAAATATACTGTGCAAACTCACTTTGTGTGTCAAAAAGGCAGAAAAAACGCTTATTACCACTACACCTGGTACAAGCTAGCGGAAAAATTATCCCACACTAATTTTCAAAATATGCCTTTTGAAATACCCTGGGATGTCTTCTTTAAGAAATGGTATGGCTTTATGGAGTATTTGGATTATATAGCCTGGTAAAATACTCTAAAATGGGACATGGGCACAGCGTAAAAATGTAAAGTTTGAAAAAAAATGGAATGGCTGTGTCCCAAATGTGCCCCTCCGATGTCCACATATACCTGGCAAAGGTACATACGGGGGTATTTTTGTACTCAGCCGACATAGCTGAGCAACATATAAAGTATTATAGAGTGGTGGTACACATAAGGTTTGCAAAATATACTGTGCAAACTCACTTTGTGTGTCAAAAAGGCAGAAAAAACGCTTATTACCACTACACCTGGTACAAGCTAGCGGAAAAATTATCCCACGCTAAGGTTCAAAATATGCCTTTTGAAATACCCTGGGGTGTCTACTTTAAGAAATGGTAGGCCTTTGTGGGGTAGTTTGAATTTAAAACTTACGAAGATGCTTGGAAATTGCACATAGGTCCAGCGTCAAAATTCAAAGTTCTGTAAAAACTGATATGGCTTGGTCTCCAATATGCCACTGTAGCTTCACAAAATAGTGCCAAAGACATTCATTGGGGATGTCTTTTTACTCAGAAGACTTAGCTGAGCATAATTTGAAGGTTTTGAACTTAGTGGCACATATGAAATATACAAAATGCCCAGCAAAAATGCAATCCGTATGTCAAAAAATGCACAAAATTATTTTTTACCACATACTTTGGCATATATTGGTGAATAAATGGGGGCATGCTAAGGCACAATATGCACCTTATGATATACCCTGGAGTGTCTACTTTTACAAATGGTAGGCCTTTGTGGGGGTTTTTGAACAGTCAAACTGTTATAATACCCCAAATGGAAGCATAGGCTCATTAAATCCGTCTCTCAAAATTCTACTGTGAATACTGAAAAGGACAGGTCTCCTGTATGGCACTGTAGCTTCACGAAATAGTGCCATAGACATACAATGGGGGTGTCCTTTTACTCAGAAGACTTAGCTGAGCATAATTTGGGCGGTTTGAACTTAGTGGCACATATGAAATATACAAAATGCCCAGCAAAAATGCAATCCGTATGTAAAAAATGCACACAATTATTTTTTACCACATACTTTGGCATGTAATGGTAAAAAAATGGGGGCATGTTAAGGCACAATATGCACCTTATGAGATACCCTGGAGTGTCTACTTTTACAAATGGTAGGCCTTTGTGGGGGTTTTTGAACAGTCAAACTGTTATAACACCCCAAATGGAAGCATAGGCTCATTATATCCGTCTCTCAAAATTCTACTGTGAATACTGAAAAGGACAGGTCTCCTATATGGCACTGTAGCTTCACAAAATAGTGCCAAAGACATACAATGGGGGTACCGTTGTACTCAGCAGAAGTAACTGAACACATAATAAAACTTTGTACAGGAATAGCACACAACAACTTTACAAAATACACATGAGAAGTTCTTTGTTATACGTTTGTGTGCGAAAACCCCCCAAAAACACAATTTTACTCCAATATTTAGCAGAGGTTGGCGGTAAAATGGCTACGTAGAAAGTGTCAAAACAACCTTAGGTAAATAGCCTGTGATGTCTACTTTATATAAATATATACTTTTGTGTGGCAATTTTGTTTTATTTTATGGCTATTAGGCTTACAAGACAAACATACCAAATTCTAAAATCGCTCCACATTAAAATTTTATTTTACTCCTTGTGCTTTGTGACCTGTAACTACCAAAAAAAACTTAAAATCCCAGACACATTATATATTCTGTAAATCAGAACAAATAAATGAATTTATTTTTAATTACTTTCCTTAACCTGCACTAATTATGCACACATTATGATTGCAAAAACTGTAAAAAAAAAACAATATTTTTCTTTTTTTTGCATTTTTCTGTATTTTTTTTATAATAAGTAAGCATTTATATATTTATATGTTATATCAAATTAAAGCCCTTTCTGTCCTTTAAAAAACAGTATATAATATGTGTCGGTGCAATAAATGAGAGAGATGCAAATTGCAGTTGAACGCAAACAGCAAGAAAATGCAAAAATTGCTTGTGTCATTAAGCGTAAGTCAAGCTTCTGAAGCTCTGTCCTTAAGGGGTTAAATTCAGCTATGTTTATGGGGGAGATTGCAAAAGAGATGCTTGTAGCTAACATTGTTCCTATACTCAAACAAAATAAAAACCCAGAAGAAATAGCCAGTTACAGTCACAGACCAATTACATTGCTGAATACTGACTATAAAATCTATGCTTCGGCTTTATCTAAAATAATAAAAAATATAATCTCCACTAAGAATTTCAGAAGATCAAGTGGGCTTCGTTCCGGGGAGAACATCGGGAAAATTTTAAACATATATGCGAAAGTCCATACCATGAAAATTCCCTTTCTCACTATGGTTCTCGATGGAGAGAAAGCTTTTGATAGAGTTAGTTGGGACTTTATGAGAACAACTTTAGAGGTTTTTGTTTTTTGGGACGGATTTTCTCTGCAATCATGGTCCTCTATTCCTCTCCATCGAGTAGAATAATGGGAGGGGGATCTCCATGCTAAACCAAAAAGGTGATTAATTAATTTTTTGATTATTTAAAGCGCTACATTCTTTTTCTTGTCTTGCATTTGGTATTGGTGATATTGTAAAGGATCACTTGAATGTATATCAGCTAATAAAAACTATATTGTGTATTAACATATTGAAATTTTAAACGAATAAGCGCTGGTTCCTACCTACACTTTTTTAACAATAGATACCTGGCCGCAAGTTAAGGGGGTTATCAGATTCCAATATAAAATGGAAAGAGGCATCGCCTCTCAATTTTGTATTAATCCGTATAGATACAAAATTTGAGACAACTGCAGGGGGCGTGTCCGGCAGCCGACCAAGATGGCAGTGTGAACCCGGAGCTCCTCGTGGCACCCGCACCGAAACCGCACCAACCAGCTCATCCCGCTCGCAGCACACACCAAATGGGACGCACAAAGCTTACCGACACGGGAGGCACCCCGAGGCCCGCGGGTCCCGGAGGGGACCACACAATCAGGTCCTACATGCACCCCGCTACCCGCGCGCAATCCCCGCAGCCGGAAATGGAGGCCGCAAACCAAGCGCCGGACTCCACTCCATCCACCCCTGCCAGGCGCTCACCAGCCTTATCTGCTGCCTCAGAACCCCAGATGCAGCAGGAGGAGGGATGGAGGGAGATACTGCCCAACCTACTAATGAAAACGGACATTGAGGCCCTCTCAGACCGCCTGGGCCAGGTGGTACGTGAGGAGGTGGCCCAATTACGGGCAGATATGGCTAACATGGGGGCCCGCATGTCCGTGGCGGAGGCAGAGACAAAGGCCCTCTGGACAGATTTGGAGCACTCCAACACGACTGTCACAGGCCAAGAAGCAGACATGGCGTACCTGACCACGTGGGTGGACAACCGCGGCCGCAGGCTGAACTTACGCGTCCGTGGGGTGAGAGAAGGAGGCCTGGCGGAGAATATCCCTGACATCCTGAGGAAACTATTCGCACAGGTACTGGGGGGTCAGCAGATACCCAGAATAGGCCTAGTAAGGGCACACAGGGCCCTAAGACCCATGCCGGCCCTAGAAGACCAGCCCAGGGACATAATTTGCTGCCTAGATAATTACCAGCTAAAGGAGGAAATACTGCGCACAGCACGCCGCATGGGAACCATACGCCTAGAGGGGCAAAGCATATCCATCTACCAAGACCTGTCCCGCTATACACTACAAGCAAGACGAGCTTTACGCCCTGTGACCTCGGCGCTACAACAAGCAGGAATTCCGTACCGCTGGGGCTACCCATTTTCCCTGACAGCCAGACAGGGCCCGGATCAACTAACGCTGAGAAAAGCAGAAGAAGTCCCAAGCTTTCTACGCACCCTAGGCCTCCCGCCAATACAGGTACCCGATTGGCTAACAAGGTCATTCCTCCAGCAACCACCAGGACTGCAGCAACCACGCAGACAGGACCAAAACCCTCAAGGGCCCCAGCACCAACGCCGCCGCGACTGGAACCCAGGCCAGGCGAGGCGTGAGCGGTAAACAGACCATCAAACAACTAGGGGGGGACTCAAGGGCGGCAGAGAGAACACACCGAACTGTGAGTACCAACTATAGACGCACACACAAGTATAAGCTAGAAAGATTGGGGTGGGAAAGGGTAACCGGGAGGTCTGAGGGGACTACCGCATAATACCACACGCAACTTTGAACTAGAAGGGAGGGAACTGGACTATTGGGGAGGGGAAGGGGAACACCGGTCGGGCCAGGCCAAGGGGCCGAAGAGGTTATGGACGCCCAAGCTCTACGGAACCACATGGCACACAGGAAGGTCACAGAATGCACGCACAAATGAAGTCACACTAGGGGCGGGAGGGAGGGTCAGGGGAAAAGGGCAGGGAGGGAAGGGCACGGGCTCCGCGAGCACAAAGTGCGAACACAGACGGCAGTAAGCACACAGAGGGAGGGGGGAGGAAGGAGGGCAGGGGGAAGAAAGGGGAGACAGAGAGAGCACGAAAGAGGCAAGGAGGGGGGGGGGGAAGGGAAGGTATGGAGGAGGGAGGGAAGGGATCACTACAACCCTAATGCTAGCCCTGGGGCGCCCCAGGAATGGCGAGAGGGGAATGGGAGACCACAGGCAACAAGAGCAGATGAGGGGAGACAAAACGAACTACAAAGCAGTTAAGGGGTTATAATCTATGCATGCTTGCTATTTGTGATATATCTGATGTCTAAGATGCCACACGCACACTGCACCCGCCATGCACACACAGCGCCTCAATGCCCACAGACGCGGTGCCAGCAGGCCCCTTGACTAGCGCTCCCACATACTCGATAGACGGACCTACTGCATGATACGATACAGAGACTCCCTAAGATGCCGCAAAGGCAAAAACCGCCCCACCACGACCCCAGTTCTTAAAATATCAGTATTAGAGACGCTAAACGAAGTACGCTATAGTACCCCCCCAAGGCAGACCCGAGTGACCAGCCGCCCCATGACCCCGACAAACCAATGAGAACAACCAAACCACCACGGCACACGACCGACCACCAAAAACTATGCAAGGCCCACGGATCATGGGCCCCCCCCCGGCAGGACCGCGCCCGCGCATAGGCTGACAGGGCGACCACCCCACCAGAACACCATAAGGCAGCTCAGAAACCAGCACCACCGCGCACTAACGTACACCAAACGACCCATCCACACACCACACCGAGAGAACGAGCGGATGCACCGATCACATAGTCACTAAAGAGACGGGAATCCACACACCAAATCATACTCCAAAACACAAACACCCCTACGGACTCGGTAGGGAAAGCTCAGGCACACGGCTAGACTCCCCCGCAGGACCAGGACACACGGCCCCCTTCGCAGGAAGGGACGCACACACCCTAAAGACGACTAGGTCCCTCCGACAGGCCGGACACTCAGTCGCACCGACGGGTTAACTGTCCATTACCCTTCACGGACACTGACCCCCAGAGGCAGTGCATACACACACAAGGCAGATACACCACCCACACACACACACATCTACACGACGCATCCCGCACAAACACCCGCAAGCCCAACATTACCCACCTCCCTCTGCCCCCATCCCCAGCCAAATCCACCAGTCCCCCTGGGCCGCCTGCGGGATGCCGGCCCCGGGGCCAAACGGATTCGCGCGGGAAGACCTGACTATCGTCTCGTACAACGTGCACGGACTGAACATCAGGGAAAAACGAACGAGTCTATTACGAGACCTAAAACACTACAAGGCGTCAATAGCCTTCCTGCAAGAAACCCACTTTCAAGAGGGTAGAGCACCAGCCCTGAAAGACCGCAATTTCCATGTGGGATACTTCAGTAACAACCCGGACAAGCGCACGCAGGGTGTCGGCATTCTTTTCTCCAGACGTATCCCATACGCAGAAAAAGCTACCATCAGATGCAGCCAAGGTAGGTATGTTTTCACCAAAGGCACAATCCTGGACCAAACATACACATTCACCAATGTGTATGCCCCGAACACTAAGCAACACCAATTCCTCGGACGCGCACTGAATACGCTGATGAAATTCACAGAAGGTACACTAATAATTGGCGGAGACCTAAATCTGGCATTACACCCGGACCAAGATTCCTCGTCCCCACAAAGCGCAACCACACACAACAGATATGCGAACACCCTGCGCCTCCTCCATCACCACCAATTGGCAGACTGCTGGCGGGCGTTGCACCCAACAGACAGCGACTATACTTTCTACTCCAGGACCCACGCAACATACACGAGGCTCGACTACTTCCTCACACCGCACCCGAACCTGACTCTGCTCACCGCCGCAGAGATCCTACCGATGACATGGTCAGACCACTGCCCAATCCGCATGCGGCTGAAATCACCGCTGTTCAGACCCAAACAAATGTCGTGGCGGCTGAACGAATCGCTGCTTTCCGACACGACAGTGGTAGATAAAATCAGCGACTCCATACGAACATACTTTGCGGAAAACGAAACCGACGACGTGACGCCACTGACGTGTTGGGAGGCACACAAAACTGTGATCCGAGGCCAGATCATAGCACTCAGCGCATCACGCAAAAAGAAGGCGATACAAGAGATAACCGACCTCGGCCGAGACATAGCAACCCTAGAGGCGCGACATAAACGCACCCTGGACGCGACAACATATAGAGACCTGATAACCAAACGTGATCAACTCACTGTCAGGATCGGGACAGGGATCCAACACGCAGAGTACAAACAGGTGGTAGGTACGTATACCGGACCTTAGAATGGCCGGACTTAACGTAAGGAGTAAGTAGAGAATAGTCAGGGACAAGCCGAGGTCGAGGGAACGAGAGGACAGGTAAGCGAGAGACAAGCCGAGTCAAAGGGTAACAGAGATAAACAGGGTAGTACAAACAAGCCGGGTCAGAACCAAAGAGACAACTAGAATACAAGAGCGCTGAGTGACTAGACAGGCTAGAACCACGACAGGGCAATGAGCAGATGCCGAAAGCCTTACTTTATACCTTGATTCTAGAGGGTAATCACGCCCCCGACGAGTCCTGATTAGTGCTCGGGACTTGACTGACAGGTCGACCCGGGTTGGCGTCATGACGTCGACTACTGAGCGTCGCGTCATATAAGGAAGTGGATCCCTCGCGGTCGGCTTGTAAATGGCCGAGAGGACCGCGAGGAATGGAGGAAACAACCCCTCTGGGAGGATAAACGTCTAAGTCTCTCACCTCCTCTGAGGTAGAGACTACAGGTACCCTGACACTCACCACACATCTCAACCGCTCGATACAACGCTCATACCAACACTTCAAACACATGATACATGAACACGGGGACAAATGCGGGAGACTACTTGCAAACCTCCTCAAACAGCGCAGGACCCAACTCTACATCCCGAAAATCAAGGACGCCAGACAGCAACTCAGACACAGGCCGGACCACATATCCGCAACATTCCGAGCATACTACCAGAACCTGCATAACCTCCGCCAAACAGCCCCAGGAGCTCCACGACCAAACATCACTGAAAATATCAGGGACTACCTGGTCTCCGCGAACGTGCCCGACATAGGCGACATAGCACGGGAAGCGTTAGAAGCACCCATAACACCAGAGGACATAGCATATGCCATCAAGAGGGCGAAAACCGGCAGAGCCCCAGGACCGGACGGCCTTCCCCTCCAATATTACAAAACATTTACGCAGGTAACGACACCGAAACTCCTGGTGGCACTTAATTCCATCCAAGAAGGAGCCACACCGACGGCCCAATTCACCTCGGCCAACATCACCCTACTCCCGAAGGAAGGGAAGGACCCAACACTGTGCCCCAGCTACCGCCCGATATCTGTGTTAAACACGGACCTCAAGCTTCTCGCAAGCATCCTCGCGACCAGACTGGCGCCACTGCTCCCCGCGTCAATCCACCCAGACCAAACGGGATTAATCCCAGGCAGGGAAGTGAGGGACAACACCATCAGAGCCCTGAATATCATAGCCCACGCCAAGACGCTAAAGACGCCGGTACTACTCCTGTCTACAGACGCAGAAAAAGTGTTTGACAGAGTGGACTGGGACATGATGTTCGCAACACTGCGACAGTTCGGTGTCGGGGTGAAGTTCCTCACCTGGGTGATGGCGCTCTACACTGACCCGTCAGCAAGGCTCAGGATCAACGGCGCACTATCGGACCCATTCCACATCCTCAACGGAACCAGGCAAGGATGCCCGCTCTTACCCTTACTGTTTGCTATGACGCTGGAGCCCTTTCTTAATAAGATCAGACAGAACGCGGATATACAAGGAATAGAGATCGGAAACACGCACCACAAAATCATGGCGTACGCGGACGACCTGTTGTTTGTAGTCACGAACCTAGAGACCTGCCTCAGGGCAATACAGACAGAATTCGAACTATATGGCCGACTTTCGAATCTCCAAATCAATCACTCGAAGTCAGAGATCCTAAACCTAACGGTCAACCACGCATTGAAAACAACGATCCAGAGACAACACCCATACCGCTGGTGCGACCACAGAATGAGGTACCTGGGGGTCTGGCTCACACCCAACCCAGCAGACCTATACGCCCAAAACTACCTCCCAATGTTGAGAAAAGCAACGGAGGAACTGCACAAATGGAGCTCCTACTATATATCATAGGACGGGTGAACGCGGTCAAGATGACGCTGCTTCCCAAGCTACTGTTCATATTCCAAACAGTCCTGATAACAACTCCACCATCATTTTTTACGGCACTGAAAACGGAAGTCCGCAAATTTATATGGAAAGGCAGGTCCCCCCGGATAGCACATGCCCAACTAATCCTACCCAAACTACGGGGGGGATTGGCAATGCCGGACTTTGAGAAATACCACCACGCGGCACACCTCACGAGAATCATCAGTTGGACGGTGGCAAGCGGCACGAAACTGTGGACCCAACTAGAATCAGACACGACCAACTGCGACCTCAGGACACTACCTTGGATCCCAAAAGCCACATACAAACACAAACACATCACCAACCCATTCGTGGCGGCCACCATGCAAGTCTGGCACAGACAGGGCACGAAACAGTACCTGACGACAGACCCCGGCCCACTCCTCCCCTTGAGAGGCAACCCAGACTTCCCGGCAGGGGACTCCGCACCCAATAGGACACAAGCCAATCATCCGCATAAAGGACATCCTCCGAAACCCCTTCGACATCCGACCACTACATGAACTATTCCCGGACAGACCACTTACCTTCGCACACACACTCCAGAGAGCGCAAATTACACAATACGCCTGATCCATCCCCCAGAAACCATCCCTCCTGAGGGAACCAACCACGTTCGAACACCTCTGTTTGCAAGACCAAGAACCACCACGAGCCATATCACAGATTTACCTGACCCTAATCACGAGCAGATACCTACTGGCAATGGGAGGAGGACCTAGACGAGCCCATGACAGAGGCAGACTGGGACACGATCATCACCTTGATACAGAAGACACCGGGCTCAGCACGCCTACAGGAAAATTCCTACAAGATCCTCACTCGGTGGTACCTGACACCATCAATGCTCCACGCAAGGAACCCAGAGGTGCCAGACACCTGCTGGAGATGCGAGGAGGCAGTAGGCACATTCAAACACATTTGGTGGTCGTGCCCCAAGATCCGTCCATACTGGGAGACGATTGGGAAGACTATACACGAAGTAACGGATGAATTACTACCAGAGACCCCAGCTTCCTTCCTCCTACACAAAACCACCATGCCAACACAGGCATACGTCAGATCCATCATCCCCAGACTGCTCAACGCGGCCAAGGCAACCATTCCCATCTACTGGAAACAAACAGCTACGCCCCCACTGAAACGATGGGTAGCAGAAGTGGAAGCGACGCGAACATTTGAAGACGTGAAAGCCGTCACAACGCGACACACAACGCTGGTTCTACTGGCTACGAGAGGAACGAGCAAGAAAGCGTCAGGCCAGAGCGGGGAGCCGAGAGACCCGGGGGCTGAGCGGAACGGGGCGGCAACGGGGGACTGGATAACAGGCCACCAACCCGCAACCCCCTCACATACCCTCCCGGGACACGGCCACACACACCTACACTCGAAAAATGACCCAAATGACACAAAAGATAGCCACATAACCAGGCGATGAGAAAGGAGACACATAATACGACAATGAACAACCACATGCTGAGGGGACACAAGCAAGACATACCAACCACACACAACACAGATACCTGAGAATTTACCGAGGGGCTACAGCGGCCAAAAATAGACAGAACAAGACGGAACAACGCAACACACATAACCCACATTACCGCCTAGAGCACAGGAGGCACGGGCCACATAACCAAACCCACTAGAAAGTTGGGATGCACACGAGATAGCAACAGACCCGGCACAACACATGACAATAAGCAGGGAAATAAGACGGGACAGGGGGAACCACGTCCGAGACACGCGGGAAAGACGCCGTCAGAACGATAACAAACCAGACGCCCGAAACGCACCAAGCAATCATACCACACACCCGTACAACACTGAACCACACACAGCCCTAAGAACATGTTAAGCGCACGCAGCGCAGACAGACTCCACTATAGATACCAGGAATACACACCTCACCCACCGAACGACACCCACACACAACTCAAATCAAACACAGCACACAAACTAAGATCACTAACAAGGATGCAATAGACATGCCCAAACAACCGCTGCGCAGGCACCAATACGTCATCTCTGCTGCTAGGTGAAATGAACCTCTGCGCAGGCAATAAAACACTATGATAGATGTATTGAGAAACACGCCTCTGCGCAGGCAACTAAACGCTATGTTAGATGCAGGGTATGAAACGCCCCCGCACAGGCAACTGATTGCTTCGATTAATACAACGAGGAACACACCTTCACACAGGCGATCGACTGCAATGTGTACATGCAACCGTAAACCACATCCACGACATGACACGGATGATAATACTCGCAACACAATTACATTAGTCACAAATAACCATCCACGGGATAGCTATGCGAAATGTCAAAAGCATGGCACTTTCATTATCCACCTAGGTAACGTACCTAAATGACACAAGCCTTTACATACTCCTTAATGTACCATTGCATTTTCACAAGGGCCAATTCAGAACCACCCTATACAATACACAACTATTGTTTTTCTTCTAGACATGTATGTTGAAATGTTAATTCAGAATACTGTGGTTAAGTGTTCAATTATTGCTTAGACAAAGGCACCCCTGCAAAGTTTATGTACGATAAAATGACCTGATTGATTCGCCTCTGCGCAGGTGATAATTTACAACTGTTATTCTATACTGATGCTTAAGCCTCTGCGCAGGCGACTGTTCGCTTTCATGAAACTCGGTTTGATGTAAGAAAACCTGACATGATACCAATAAACATATTTAAAACAAAATTTGAGACCACAGGACTTCTCTTTTTGTATTTGTATTTACTTTGTATCACACAGCCTGGTTACAATGCTGCTACCCATCCCATGTGTTCCCTATTAAGGGTTAATAAGTAAAGGGGTGTATATAAAAAATACCCCTTTCTGTCTCATTAGAGATATCTTTGCCAGAAGCTCAAGGAAGCAGGCTGAAGGGTCAGTGTTAGGACCCGCTTAGGGGGGGTCTGCCTTGACGTTGGCAGGCGGGCATCCCTCCAATGGCCATTGGAGCAACTAAATGACCTCCATTTGTCTAAATATACATAGGGATTAAGGAAAAAGCGCAAGTAACATTTTCTTTTCTTTGGTTTTTACTACATATTGGGGCTGATGTGTGTTGTAGTCCTTGCTGCTTTAGCGCAGGACTTCTCTTTTTGTATTTGTATTTACTTTGTATCACACAGCCTGGTTACAATGCTGCTACCCATCCCATGTGTTCCCTATTAAGGGTTAATAAGTAAAGGGGTGTATATAAAAAATACCCCTTTCTGTCTCATTAGAGATATCTTTGCCAGAAGCTCAAGGAAGCAGGCTGAAGGGTCAGTGTTAGGACCCGCTTAGGGGGGGTCTGCCTTGACGTTGGCAGGCGGGCATCCCTCCAATGGCCATTGGAGCAACTAAATGACCTCCATTTGTCTAAATATACATAGGGATTAAGGAAAAAGCGCAAGTAACATTTTCTTTTCCTTGGTTTTTACTACATATTGGGGCTGATGTGTGTTGTAGTCCTTGCTGCTTTAGCGCAGGACTTCTCTTTTTGTATTAAGATTCTCGATATGCCTACTATAGATTGAATCTAAATACCCCCTTTGTGTGATCAGATCCTGTCACAGGGGAATATCCCGACTCTGAATAATGTAAAAGGGAAGACACAAACTTGTTTACTGAAAATAGAAATGTAAAGGATTTGTTTTATGTATATATGTTGTATGTATTGTTAAATGTGATATATGTCAATGATATATGTATCAATATTACGTTTAAATATATGAATGTAGGTACAATAGATAATTGTCTCTATCTGTTTGTAAATTTTCTAATGAGGAAAAATTATATAATAAATTATTTAAAAAATAAATAAAAATAAATAAAAATGTTCAGTTCAGTGAAGTTGTCTGTCATTTGGAATTAGGTATTCCACACCATTCCTTTTTACTGTCAAAGTTCCTCTAAAATGTTTTGTAATTATACTTATTTCTGGAATTGTTTGGTTTCTATTTTATTTTTCATATTATATTATATAAGGTATATCTTGTGTCAATCAAAAACAGTAAAGATGTTTTATAATGTTTTCACACCTAAGTTCAGCTTTGCATTTTTATACATTTGTAAGTTCTTATCCCTTTTTTCTGTATTTAGTATTTCATTTATATATTAGTGACCAGAGAGAACTGCATCACATTATGTAACATGTACTGGAATGGGTGGAATTTTCCCATTGTTTTAAAATCATGTTACAAGAACATCTTCATTTCTGGTAAAACATAATATTCCATGGTCCCCAGTACAGAGATTGTAAAAGTCTCTGTATCGCTGTCTAACCATTCTTCATGGCAAATAGTATTTCCTCTGCTAAGATGTCCGCAGACACCAACATTACAAAGACACTTTTGGTCCATGGGTCTTATCATTAGGCTCTCTTGCTTATAAGTACACCTAAAAAATATAAAGAGGACTCAATGCAAATTCACTGCAAAATCACTATAACAGAGTGCCTGGTGTTTTCACCATAAGACTACACAGTCTAACATGAACCTGCACTCTGAAATATCATTCAACAAAATATAGCTGCAAGTCACAAACTTCCCTCCACCTTTCAACACTGGCCTGTGGTCTGCTGGGGTGAAAACAAAAAAGTGTCTGCACTTACATTTTTGAATCCTCTGTAAAGAACTTGCAGCTCTCTTTTTGTGAAGTTTGTTTGTGTTTCCAGTTGTTCCAGGCCTTCCGGTCTACAACAAACTGTTGTCATTTCCATTTCATCTTCTATTTTATCTAAAAGTCAAAGTAATAAAGTAAAAAATAAATATTACAATGAAACTGTATTTTATTTTTACTGTAATTATTCAGGGATGCCATCAGAAATTTTGGGGGCCCTTTTAAATCTGCTGGCTTGACCCCCAGTCATACTCTCGCAGGCACATTTACACAAGTATCTACACATATTCACAGACACAGACACACAGACACACACACACACACACACATTCCCACAGAAGCATATACCAAAACACATTCCAAGACACAAATAAATATATAAATCTATCCCAGACAGATACGCATGCATTGCCATGCAAATTCATATACACACTAATTAATACACATGGATAGGTACCACCATGCACACATACAGATAGGCTGTCATGATATCTTACTTAGTTACTGCGTGCCCACGTGGTGGTGCCCCCAAAGTCAACTCTTTTCTCAGCAAGTTAGATGTCGGACGCTGCAATCACGCCGCTTCTTATGACGCGACTCATGCCAGTTGACGTCATAAAGTCGATGGCGCGGATTTGTGTAATTTTAACAATTTTTTTGGGGATGTGGCCTTAAAGCAAAAGACACTCCCATATTAATAGGACACATTTTGCTTTATACTGTGCCCTATTGTGGTTCTTGAAAAGTTCACTCTAGTGCTACCCTTTGTCTGTATAGTAATTCTTGGTATTTTGATTCTGCTTGATATTTGACTTTTCTGCTCTCTTGTTTACTGACTCGGCTTGTATTTTGACTTTTGTACTCTCTGGTATCATGACCTGGCTATTCCTTAATTGCTTTATTTGGCTATCCTTTGTCTGACCTACATTAAACCTAACCACTCTAAGGTTTGGTAATACGTTATTTGATAACTGTGGGGTTACACTTAACCATGACATGCATTCCCATACACACAATAAATTTGTAGACACTATCATTTACACAGATGCACAAATTGCTTCACACACACTGTGAAGCAAGTGTGTAGCAAGTAAGTAGAGTGCAGAGGTACACTCTATATTCTCACACACTCACTGCCTGATGCACACACTCACTCTTGGACACATACACACACTACACATTTTTTCATATTCTATGATGATTTGCTTACATATACTATAAACATAGTATGGACAGTGATTAAATGGTTCTGGCTCTGTCTTTAGACAAACTATATATGTATGTATGTATGACCATGAAAGGTTGTATAATGTGTGTAATGCCTATGGGTTATGGTATATTACAAGTAAATGTTATGGTTACAGGAATAGATTGTATCCAGGACAAAAGTGTTACTATATAAGACTGTGACAAACGCTCATTACCCTGGACATTTGCCCCCAAACTCCTGGAGTGTGGAAGCTAGCCTCCTGCCCACTGACTATTGGCCATACACTTTGTGCCGAAATCAATACTTTGCCTTCTATTCACAAGACATTGTAATGATACCTTACCTTTCCTCCTCAGACCCGCGCAGCAGGGCATCCTCTTCCGGTGAGCGGCACAGCCCTTCTGACGCCGGCCGCTCACACCGCTCGTCTTCTTATGATACGGCGCAAAACCAACCCCAAACATTTTTTCAAGTACATTAATTCTAAAAAAACAAAAAATGAAAGTGTAGGAACACTGAAAACAGAGATGGGTCTGTTAGTCAATGAAGACCAGGAAAAGGCAGAAATTTTAAATAACTATTTTTCTTCGGTATATATTAATGAGGATCCTATGGCAAGAGATATGCATATGATTGCTGCAACAAACTTGCAGGTAACTTGTGATTGGATAACTTGAGACAAGGTGCTACAGCTATTAAAGAAAATTAATGTAAATAAAGCTCCAGGGTCTGACGGTATCCAGTATGAGGATACATCAAACATTATAGAGGCCATTATCCCATCTGGCCTTAAACCCCCTTCTATGTTTTATCCCCAGATGGATAAAGGTCCGTACATCCAAATGTTTTATGAATTGGTCTTGAACGACCTGAGAATTCTCTGTAATAACCTTAAAAAGAGAAAAGATCAAGTTTGCAGTAACCTGGATAAAGCTGAATTAGCAGCTATTACCAGTTTGAAAACTAACAACAACCTCATCATTAAAGGGGCGGACAAGGGAGGGGGTATTGTTTTGCTGGATAGAGCTGCTTATCTAAATCAGAGCGAATTCTCGAAAATAGAGATTATTATGAGGTCTTGGGAAGTGATCCCACTTTGCGCTTTAGGGATGAACTTAGAGATCTCATAGAAGCAGCCTCACTGAGTGGTGCTATTGACAAAAAAGAAAGGAGCTTTTTTCTTTCAGTACAAGGAGAGATTCCCATTTTCTATTACCTGCCTAAGGTGCATAAGTCCCTTACTAATCCCCCAGGCCGCCCTATAATATCGGGTATAAATTCATTGATTTCACCTATCTCCAAGTGGGTTGATTTCCATTTACAAAGATATGTTCCCCATTTGCCGTCTTTTTTGAAAGACACAGGACATGTGTTGTCCCTAGTTAAGGAGATTGAATGGTCTGAACAATATTGTTGGCTAACGATAGACGTAGCAGCCCTCTATTCAAACATTGACCACACTTTGGGCCTAAAAGCCCTTTCGCTTTATCTAGGAGCAGATCCACTCCTTCCAGAAAAACAATCACAATTCATTATTTGTTTCACTGAATTTATGTTGAAACACAATTATTTGAATTTAATGGAAAGTTCTTCATACAGAAAAAAGGAATTGCGATGGGGGCGAGTTTCGCTCCTTCCTACGCAAATTTATTTATGGGCCATTGGGAACAAGAAATGATCTTTGCGGAACCACATTGGATGGAGCGGCTCGCCCTGTATCGAAGATTTATCGATGACATTCTAATTGTCTGGAGGGGTGATTGGAATGATATAGACAACTTTATGACCTACATTAATAACAACAGATGGGGTCTTTCTTTCACGCATAAGAAACACAGGTCCACAATCGATTTTTTTAGACCTAACTCTTACAGGTTTTGGGAACAGAATTATTACCAAAACTTTTCAAAAGAGTGTGGATGTGAACGGTTACTTACATGCCAATAGCTGTCATCATCCCACATGGATACATAACATCCCCCTGGGACAATTCATCAGAATCAGACGGAACTGTTCGTTTCTGTCTGATTATGAAAGAGAATCCCTTGTTCTATGTCAACGTTTCGTTGAAAAGTCCTATCCATCGCATAAGATACTGAATGCTTATCTGAAAGGGCACAGTTATGGTGATACTTCCACCCTTGGGAATCATGTTATAGGTCTTCCCAGCCCTAAGAAATCCCCCGTTAGTGCATATTACGAGCAGAAACCACACACAGATGAGCACTATATGATTCTCAAACTTTTGGACAATGCTCAAGTCCCTAAGTGTAAGACAGCTAAGTTTACTATCAGCACTAAGGAGGTGGGTAAGGGTACAACACCTATCTTTACAACTTCTTTCAGTAAAGCGTTTGATGACATCATTGAGATTTTCTATAAGTATTGGCCCATCCTGATGAAAGATCCTTGGCTATCTTTTTGTATTTCGGATTCACCAAGAGTTACATTCAGGAAGGCACCTAGCTTGAAGAACATTCTAGCACCCTCCAAATTGCAACATCATAAAGAGAGAAAAACGATACTGACAAAAGAGGGTTTTACAAGTAAACGCTGTGGTCACACTAAATGTTTGACTTGTGGGTATATTTGGCATTCTACTTCGAGTTTTAGCCCCTTTAATAGCTCTGAATATTTTTTTGTTCAATCGGATATCAGCTGTAACACCTCCTTTGTAGTATATTTGTTAATTTGTCCCTGTGATCGGCAGTATGTGGGCCAAACAACAAGACCCTTGAAATGCAGGTTCCGTGAACACAGAATAGCTATAATTCGTAATAATTGTAAATCTTCAGTAGCTCGACACTTTTCCACCTTTCACGATAACAATCCTTCTGGCATTAGGTTATTGGGCCTGACGCATATTCCCCCATTCCAGGATATGGCTAAAAGGAAGAGGGAACTTATTAAATGCGAATCCATGTGGATTTTTAGGTTGAATACCATGACACCCAACGGCCTGAATGAGGAGTTAGATTTGTTCTAAGGGCTTTATTATTTGTCTTTTCTGTTCATTCACATTTGTATATTTTTATACTGGTTCTGTGGTTCTGAGTCCTGACTAGATGTTTTTGTGCAAATATTATGGGGTATATACCACAAGCACTCGCGATTTTAGATCGCGCTCTAAGCTTACCAAATACCCCTATACACAAATAATGTTTGCTCCTATAAATAATATGGGTTCTGTATTATAGTCATTTATTGCTGTAATTTTTGGCCCTTTTCGAAAAGATAGATATTTTAGGGGCTTATACCTTTCTTCTGTGTCTTCTATGAAGAGTCAGATTTATTCTAAGGTTTTTATTATTTGGTTCGTCTGTTTGTTTATATCTGCATATTTCTATGTCGGTTCTTTGGTTTTGTACAGATATTTTTGTGTAAATATCATGAGATATATTACATACTATAAGCACTGGCGATTTTAGACCACTTTTTAAGCTTATTAACATGTATATACATTAACAGTATCTGTCCCTTTAAATAACATGGGTTCTGTATTCTAGGTGTTTATTGTTACATTTTTGCCTTTTATATAAAAAAGATATGTGTGTATATGGATGTTTCAGGGGCTTACTCTTTTCCTCTGTGTACTCTATGGGTAGCTTTACTTATTATTTTCGTTGTTATTTTTATTCAATTTTATTTGTTTACTTGTTTTATATTCAATAGCTAATTGAGGGGTGTATTTAAAGTTCAAACTGTGGCTGTTTCTGCATCTTGAGAAAGCCCGTGGGCGGGACGAAACGCGTCGATAAGCCGCAGCTGTTAGTCCGACACCCTGATCAGCTGTTGCAGGAGGAGGTCGGGTGCAGGATTCCCCGTGAGTACCAACTTGAAGTGTGTTTTGCTGCTGGCCAGTCTCCGTACACCGCGGTCTTTTTTGAAGGCACCGACCGTGGTGCAACGTGTTCTCCGTTGGAGTGCTTTTTCTACTTACCGCGGTCTTTTTAGAAGATACCGACCGCGGTTTAGCACTACACACCTCACACGTCGGATCTCGTCCTGCTCCCTAGTACTCCTCTTGCTTACACCTCGGTGGGGGCCCCCACCGAGGTAAGGTACTTTTATTGAGTTCTCTCATTTATATTTTGTTTCATTTTTATATCATTGTGTGTTTTTTGCATATATGTATGTTGCTGCCCACTTAACTTTCTTGATATGAATTACACCGTGTTCTTTGATTTGTTACTTTTCTGACGGTATCCACCCACGAGTACTTAAGGAGCTAAGTGGGGAAATAAGTGAACCTCTGTATTTAATTTTTCAAGATTCTTTTGTTTCAGGTATTGTACCGGAGGATTGGAGGAAGGCAGATGTTGTTCCTATATTTAAAAAGGGTTCAAAATCCTTGCCTGGAAATTATAGACCTGTGAGCTTAACTTCTGTGACTGGGAAATTATTTGAACGGCTATTAAGGGATAATATTCAGGAATTCATTGGGAGGAACTGTGTTATTAGCAATAATCAGCATGGTTTTATGAAACATATGTCATGTCAAACTAACCTAATTGCATTCTACGAAGAAGTAAGTAGAAATATAGATCAGGGTGTTGCAGTGGATGTGATCTACTTGGATTTTGCCAAGGCATTTGATACGGTTCCTCACAATAGGTTAGCCTTTAAACTAAAAGAAATTGGTCTAGATGAATATTCTTGTTCTTGGGTAGAACATTGGCTTAAGGATAGAGTACAGCGAGTTGTCATAAATGGTAAATTTTCAAGCTGGACAAAAGTGGTAAGTGGTGTCCCTCAGGGTTCTGTTTTGGGACCGCTTCTATTTAACATATTTATAAATCATCTTGAAATGGGCATTGAAAGCCATGTATCAGTGTTTGCAGACGACACAAAACTTTGTAAAGTAATAAAATGTGAGCAGGATATTGCCTTGCTGCAGAGGGATTTGGATAGATTGGGGGACTGGGCACTAAAATGGCAGATGAAATTTAACGTAGAAAAATGTAAAGTTATGCACTTCGGGGTTAAGAATGCACAAGCAATTTACACCCTAAATGGTAGTGAACTAGGGATAACCACACACGAGAAGGATTTGGGAATTGTTATAGACAACAAATTAGGTAGCAATATGCAATGCCAATCTGCCGTTGCTAAGGCCAGTAAGGTTTTGTCATGAATAAATAGGGGCATAAATTCTCGAGATGAAAATATAATTTTGCCTCTTTATAAATCGCTGGTAAGACCACACCTTGAATATGCTGTGCAATTTTGGGCACCTGTTCTAAAGAAGGATATCATGGCACTAGAAAAAGTGCAGAGACGAGCTACAAAATTGATAAAAGGAATGGAGCATTTTAGTTATGAAGAAAGGTTAAAAAAATTAAATCTCTTCAGTTTGGAAAAACGGCGCCTTGGAGGGGATATGATAACATTATACAAATATATTCGGGGCCAGTACAAACCATTATCTGGAAATCTATTCATAAACAGGGCTATACATAGGACACGAGGTCACACATTTAGGCTTGAAGAAAGGAGATTTCATCTAAGGCAAAGAAAAGTTTTTTTTTACAGTAAGATCAATAAGGATATGGAATTCATTGCCGGAAGAGGTGGTTTTGTCAGAGTCTATACAGATGTTTAAATTGCAATTGGATAAATACTTGCAAAAACATAACATACAGGGATACAATTCTAATTAGTGGGCTAATAGCTGCTTGAACCAAGGAGACATCTTACTGCTATTTTGGGGTCAAGAAGGAATTTTTTCCTAGTTTGTTGCAAAATTGGAAGCGCTTCAGACTGGGTTTTTTGCCTTCTTTTGGATCAACAGCAAAAGCATATGTGAGGAAGGCTGAACTTGATGGACGCAAGTCTCTTTTCAGCTATGTAACTATGTAACTATGTAACTGAATTGTAATTTTTTGCAAGAAGAATACATTTGTAGTTTTTTTTTTTACATAATAGTGTAATATTTTATAAATAAGGTGGGCTGAAGAAAGAAGCATAGAAATTGTAAAAGTGGGTAAGGGCTGCGCTAAAATAAAAACAGAAAAAAATATAATAAAACAAAGTCCATCCAAGTAGTAAAATGTTCAGTAGAGTAAAAATAAATAAAACGTCTCCCTGGTATAGCTGGATAGAGTATGTGTACAATCCTCAGGAGTTAATCCGTCCGGGTTGTAAATAATCTGTATATGTGAAGACAAGAATAAAACACGACAAACTGCCAAAAGTGAAGTATTGTAAATCCAAGGATAAAATTAATAAAACTTTAATGAAAAAATATAATGATAGATTTCCCTTTGTCTTTGACCAACAAACAATTGGATCAGAGGCTAGGGAAATAGGTCAGGATTGTGGTACCAGCTCCACCAAAATATGGGCTTGAACCCAAATATTTTGAATATAAAGAAACGAAGAAACAATAATTGGATAATCTAGTAGAGATGTAATAAAAACGCTTATCTGCACAAAAATATACCTGTGGGCTTATTGGAGAGAAAGAGGAAGGAAGTAGAATCTACAGGGAAAGATTAAATAGTACAACAACAGTGGAAGGACCAAAATGATCAAACCACTGGAGTTGTAGGTGGTTGAAGGGAATTAGGGCATAACCCAAAAAAATATAACAAAAGAAGAAACGGAAATGGGTAAACCCATGATCAGCTTCTAAACCCTAAATGAGTCTGCTCCACCAATATATGCGAAAAAGTGCTAGTAATTGGAGCATAGAATGAACTAAGTACAATAATATGGATCTTTATTAGTCCCTCTTGGGGGAAAGGAAAAATGGTTAAAAGAACGTGTATACACAGTGCCGAGATTACAGAATAGGATATTTAGTGATCTAACCACACTAAAACATACTCGCGATATACCGTATATACCGCGTTTTTCAGCACATTTTTTGTGCTGAAAAACCCCAACTCGGCTTATACTCGAGTCAGTGTCTGTCTTATGGCAATTTACATTGCCATAAAACAGACTGGGGGCTGGCAGCGAGCGCTTTCCTCTCCTGCAGCTCCTGTCAGCTCCCTTCTCCTCCGCGCCGGTCCTTTCAGCACCTCTGTCAGCTCCCAGTGTAAGTCTTGCGAGAGCCGTGGGGTCATAGTGCGGCTCTCGCAAGACTTACACTGTGAGCTGACTGTAACGAATATATACCCCAACTCCCCAAGGATTCAACTCAACAAAAAGACAACACAGAGGGAAGATACGTCTACCGGACCTTAGAATGGCCGGACTCGACGTATATGAGAGGAGTATAGAGTCAGGAGCGTTCCGAGGTCTAGGGCACAAAGAGACAGTGTAAACTAGGACTAGCCGGGGTCTGGTACACAGTAAACAGCAAGCCGGCAAACAGAACAGATAAGGATAAAAAGAAAACGTAGTCAGAAACAAAGCCAAGGTCAATACGAAGAAACACAACTGAACACAACAAGCGCTAAAGGGAACTGAAACAGAAACCACGATAGGGCAAGGAACTAAGGGAAAAAGGTAAGTTTAAATAGCTTCTAAACTAATGTGATTGGCTCCTGTCATATCCACTCCCGCAAAAGGTAAGTGTATGGGGAGTGTGGCATGGCAGGGGCCAATGGGAGCCTTTTGGCAATTAGGCTCCCACTGTCTCTTTAAGAGCGCGCCCGAGACTCGCGGCGCACTCTTAGATTCAGGCAGGACACGTGACCGCATCTCGCGGTCACTGCCCGACTTCCTATTGAAGCCGTCGGATGAGCCGCTTGCGGCTCGAAGAGAGGACCGCGGCCGGCCCCTGGATGAGGTAAGTAACGCTACAGTACCCCCCCCCCCCCCCCTGAGGAAACGCCCCCGGGCGGGTAGGACCAGGTCTGGCAGGAAAACGAGAATGGAAAGAACGCACAAGGCGGGGAGCATGAACAGCATCAGCTGAAATCCAACTGCGCTCCTCAGGCCCATAACCCTTCCAATGTACCAAGTACTGAAGTCGACCCCTAAGGAAACGAGAGTCAAGAACAGCAGACACTTCGAATTCCTCATGACCCTCCACAGAGACAGGAGGGGGAGGAGGAGTATGCCAGGTATAGCGGTTGCGTACGTAAGGCTTCAACAATGAGGTGTGAAAGACATTAGGAATACGCAGATTCTTAGGCAGACCCAAGGCATACGAAACAGGATTAACCTTATGTAGAATATGATACGGTCCAATGAAGCGGGGAGCCAACTTCATAGAAGGCACCCGGAGGCGAATATTCCACGTGGAAAGCAAAACCCTGTCCCCCACAACATAAGATGGAGCCGCTCTGCGATGCTTGTCAGCCTGAGCCTTCTGGCGAGCAGCGGAATCCACCAAAGAACGCTGAACCTGCTCCCAAGTATTACGCAAACCAGCCAAATGCTCATCCAGAACTGGCATGCCCTGTGAGGAGAATGAAGCCGGAAGAACAACGGGATGCTGGCCATAGACAACGTAAAAAGGGCTTTTGCCGGAAGAATCATGAGTGGCGTTATTCCGAGCAAATTCAGCCCAAGGAAGCAGGTCAGACCAATTGTCCTGATGGTGAGACACAAAACAACGAAGGTACTGCTCCAGAGACTGGTTGGCACGTTCAGCAGCTCCATTAGACTGGGGATGGTAAGCGGAAGAAAATGAGAGAGAAATACCCATTTCCGAACAAAAGGCTTTCCAGAATCTGGAAATAAATTGGCTACCCCTATCGGACACAATAGATACGGGAATACCATGTAACCGAAATACTTCTCTAGCGAAGATAAGAGCCAGTTCCTTGGATGTGGGCAACTTTTGAAGAGACACAAAGTGAGCCATTTTGGAAAACCGATCTACTATCATCAGGATGACTGTGTTACCATTCGAAGGGGGTAATTCAACAATAAAATCCATTGACAGGTTAGACCAAGGTCTCTCGGGAACGGGTAACGGATGCAACAACCCACAATGAACTCTACGAGAAGATTTCATACAGACACAAGTAGTACAAGCACCTATATAGTCGGTGACATCCTTGCGTAAGGAATCCCACCAAAAATACAGAGAAACAGCTGACACCGTTTTGGAAATACCAGGATGTCCAGCAGTCTTAGTGTCATGATACAATGACAGAATATCCCGTCTCTCGGGAACATCAACAAACAGTTTATCATTAGGCCTCTCGCCTTCATGCTTTGTTTCGCTTGTATGACCTGCAAGAGGGACGAGGAAATAGACAAAATAGTAGTAGCTATTATCCTGTCTGGGCGAATGACAGGAGTAACATCAATCTCCTGTTTGTCAGTAGTTTCGAACTGTCTGGAAAGAGCGTCTGCTTTAGTGTTGCGATCACCTGGCCTATAGGTGATAATATAATTGAAATGAGACAAAAACAGTAACCACCTAGCCTGCCTTGAAGACAATCTTTTAGCCTCGCTAAGGTAGGATAGGTTATTGTGATCCGTAAATATGAGGATTGGATCCTTAGTTCCTTCTAACAAATGTCTCCATTCTTTAAGTGCTAAAATAATAGCAAGGAGTTCGCGATTACCCACATCATAATTCTTCTCTGCTTTGGACATTTGTTTAGAAAAGAAGCCACAAGGATGCAATGGCTTTTCAGGCGATTCTCTTTGGGATAAGACAGCACCTACCCCGATATCGGAAGCATCAACTTCAAGAATATAGGGCAGTGAGAGGACAGGATGCTGTAAAATAGGTGCAGAGGCGAACATAGTCTTAAGAAATTCAAAAGCCTGAAGTGCCTCGGTAGACCAGACACGAGTATTGCCATTCTTTTTTGTCATACGGGTGATAGGCGCTACAATAGAGGAAAAACCTTTAATAAAGCGCCTATAATAGTTAGAGAATCCAAGAAAACGCTGAATGGCTTTCAAACCTTGTGGTAGAGGCCATTCTATGACAGCAGAAAGCTTCTGGGGATCCATACGAAAACCTTTAGCAGGAATAAAATACCCCAAAAACTGGACTTCGGATTGGTCAAATAGACATTTTTCCAGTTTACAATAAAGACCATTAGCAAGAAGGGTCTTTAGAACTGTTGTAACATGTCTGTGATGAGTGTGTAAATCTGTAGAGTATATTAATATGTCGTCCAAGTACACGATTACAAATGTGTGAATAAAGTCTCTTAGGACGTCATTAATAAATTCTTGAAATACTGCTGGAGCATTACATAGACCAAATGGCATAACAGTATACTCGTAATGGCCAGATCTAGTGTTGAATGCCGTCTTCCATTCGTGGTCTTTCTTAATACGTATTTGTAACGGCTACCCAGGTAGAGAGAGGGTATCTGCCGTTGGAGACGTCCTTTTCCCTGCAAGCTGCTGTGGAGAAGTAAAGCTGGCGTAATCCCATCCACGATATCCAGAGTGAGAGTCAGGTTCAGCTGAAACAGAGCAGAGTAATATTCCCAAATAATCCCCTTCCAAGAACGAGACGAGGCTACGTTTTGAAGGGTCAAGAAGAACTGAGGTCTGGGACACCCAGCCTGCTTTTTATTACAAAAACTACACACAGGACACACCCAGGGGGAGGCATAAAATAACCAATAACAGAATAGTACAGCCCACAGGTTCCCTCCCCTCTGCTTGGGAGATAATTGAGTTTCCTACTGTATCTACTCAATTATCTCCAAGTTAAAACTTATACATTTTTTATGCATTTTTATAACTTTCCAATTTTACATAGCACAGGAATAAAACTTTTATTTTTATGGACAACATAAATTGTGGAACAACATATCCAAAATTTGTGAGAATCCGTCCAGTGGTTCCAGAGATATTAAAAAGTCCCTTTGGACCGACCGCACGCCTGTATGTATACCCAAAAACAGTTCCACAGGTTCAGGCTATGTGGTCGGTCTATTTCTGTCCTGAAAAACAGTAAAGTCCCATCCGAAGGCGGTGTTTCGAATAGTCGAACGCACTTCGACTTTGTCGAAGTGTCGAAGTACAACGCGGTTAAAACTTCTGCGGTGATTGCCAGTCGAGCGGTGATCCACTTCCCATGAAAAGATGACAAGTCCCTTTCGAACGGGTGTTCGAACGTTCGAACGGGACTTAGTCTCCAGTCGTGGTGTCGAAGGACAGGGGAAGGTACCGGTCACCGCTGACCGCGTTCGACTGCACTAAAATGGCCACCGCCACGTGTTCGGCTGTAATGGTGGCCACTTCGACGGCTTCGGCACTTCGACGGTTTCGGCACTTCGACTGCATTCGAAGTGCCAGTTAAAAGTATGCTTTAATCACACATCAAGGTGGTCCGGTGTTCGGTAGAAATATACTGCTAAAACAAATGAGTCCAAACTACCGAACAAATGATTTATAATGCAAGTCACTGTATTATTCCACAGAGCTCAGGAGATGATAATGTTCTGTTACAGTATTAAATTGTACGCACCTCTAAGATCCAATTTGGTAAATACAGTAGCATGTTTGATCCTGTCAAACAATTCTGTGATTAAAGGTATAGGGTATGCATTTTTGATAGTGATTTTATTTAGGCCTCTATAATCGATACACGGTCTTAAATCACCTTCTTTCTTTGATACAAAGAAGAACCCCACTCCAGCCGGAGAAGAGGATCTCCTAATAAACCCCTTTTCTAGTGATTATTTAATATACTCCTCCATGACACGGTTTTCTTGAACAGATAAAGGGTACACCCTGCCCTGTGGGGGTATAGTGCCAGTCAATGAATCGATAGCACAATCATAAGGTCTGTGAGGCGGTAATTTATCAGCTTCCCTTTTATCGAATGCAGTCTTGAGACACAAGTACTGAGGGGGTATAACCGTAGACAAAGGAGGAGTGGTAGGAACATTAATAGAATTTAAAGGGGTGACTTCAATAGTACAAGACTCGTGACAAGCTGCGCTCCATGATTTTATTTGCCCTGACTCCCAATCGAAAATGGGATTGTGAGTACGTAACCATGGGTACCCTAACACGATGTGAGAAGAGGGAGATGTGATGACCTGGAACCGAATGGTTTCAAAGTGCAAAACCCCTGTATACATGTGTAACGGTACCGTTTCATGAGTAACAACTGGAGAACTTAATGGTCTACCATCTATGACCTCAACGGCTAAGGGTATCTTCTTCTCTCTGATGGGAATGTTGTTTTTCTTAACAAAACAAGTCCATGAAATTATCAGCTGCCCCGGAGTCAACTAGGGCTTGTATGTGTTCAGCTATGCAACTCTCTCCCATATATAAAGAAACAGGGAGAAGCAAACGGTTAGGAGGCATAGATATCACCCCCAAGGCCATTCCTCTATAAGGTCTTAGGTGTGAGTTTCCCGGAAGCACGGGACATTCTTTTATCAAATGGTCTCTCCCAGTATAGGCAGAGTCCTTCCCTTCTCCTATGCAATTTTTCAGTATCAGAGAGTTTGGCAACCTCTAATTGCATGGGTTCCTCCTCTGATACTTTGACAATCTCAGGTTTATCAACTCTGGGGTTAATAGGTGTAACCAAACGTCTATTCCTGTTTTTGGTATAGAGTCTGTCACGAATCCTGTTATCTATATCAATAAGGTAGTCAATAAAGTCCTCTAATGCAATAGGAAGCTCCCTAGCTGCTACCTCATCCAATTTGGTGTCCGATAAACCTTCCATGAATGCAGTAGTTAGCCCATCGTTGGTCCAATCTACCTGTGAAGCAAGGGTACGAAACGGAATAGCATAGTCAGCAACAGACCTAGAACCCTGTTTAATTCTCATTAATGTTCTAGCGGCATTCTTTGACCCTTTTAGTTGTGTCAAAAGTTCTACGAAAAGCCGTAAGGAAACTATTGAAATTATACACCATAGGTCCATTAGCCTCCCAAATAGGATTTGCCCACTCAAGTGCTTTATCAGTAAGTTGGTGCATAAGGAACCCCACTTTAGACCTATCTGTGGGAAAGGAACGTGGATACATCTCAAAGTGGAATTCTATTTGATTAATGAAACCTCTGCATGTCTTAGATTCCCCTCCATACCTAGGAGGAGGTGTTAAATGGGCCGAAGTATTAGGCAAAGTAGATACTTCTGGAGGAAGGGGTGTAGGAGGGTTAGGTGTGGTTGCTGGAATAGTTCTAGAGAAGAACGTCTGGAGAGCCTGGGCTATCGGATCCATACGGTGATCCTGCTCTACAAATCTAGCCTCATGAGAAGCCATCTGCTGAGCTAAATCTGCGGGGTCCATGGCCCTATCGTAATGTAACGAATATATACCCCAACACTCAGGATTCAACTCAACAAAAAGACAACACAGAGGGAAGATACGTCTACCGGACCTTAGAATGGCCGGACTCGACGTATATGAGAGGAGTATAGAGTCAGGAGCGTTCCGAGTGCTAGGGCACAAAGAGACAGCGTAAACTAGGACTAGCCGGGGTTTGGTACACAGTAAACAGCAAGCCGGCAAACAGAACAGATAAGGATAAAGAGAAAACGTAGTCAGAAACAAAGCCAAGGTCAATACGAAGAAACACAACTGAACACAGCAAGCGCTAAAGGGAACTGAAACAGAAACCACGATAGGGCAAGGAACTAAGGAAAAAGGTAAGTTTAAATAGCTTCTAAACTAATGTGATTGGCGCCTGAGACTCGCGTCG
This sequence comes from Pelobates fuscus, assembly GCF_036172605.1. NCBI lineage: Eukaryota > Metazoa > Chordata > Amphibia > Anura > Pelobatidae > Pelobates > Pelobates fuscus. Next base: position 137,153,029 of record NC_086319.1, read on the forward strand.
CGCTCTTAGATTCAGGCGGGACACGTGACCGCATCTCACGGTCACTGCCCGCCTTCCTATTGAAGCCGTCGGATGAGCCGCGCGCGGCTCGAAGAGAGGACCGCGGCCGGCCCCTGGATAAGGTAAGTAACGCTACACTGACAGAGGAGCTGCACGGACCGGCGCGGAGGAGAAGGGAGCTGACAGGAGCTGCAGGAGAGGTAAGTGCTTCATGACAGCCCCCCTCCACTTAACTGCCAATGCCACTGGACCACCAGGGAGTGAGAACCCCCCTCCCCGCCATGTATCAAGCAGGGAGGGGGGACGAAAAAAATAATAAAAATATTAATAATAATAATAATGTTATGGACAGAAGAATTAAACCAAAATGGCTATTTACTAATGTCTATTTATTCTGTGTTCACTATGTTAAAACTGGCGGCTAGAGTAAATATTCCCTTCCCCCCCAATGTGTTCAGTCACTATTTTCTCTGCAAGTTTCTTGTTACACATTCCTGTGTTAACAGCTTCCTTTACTAACTCCTGCCCCACTTCCTTTGTGCCAGTTAACAGCTAAATATGCCACGTGTAACAAAATGGAGAATCACTGTTAAAGTAACAAAGAAACTACTCACTTCCCCTCCCATCGTGTATCCAGGACGGAGCTGGAATATAGGGGGGAGAATTCTGTAATGATGACATCACATCCTGTAGGGTGGGTTTAGACAAGACTTTTAGACAAGACTTTAGACTGTTAACCAATTGTTGAATGTATACTGTGTGTTTAAACTGTGACTTATTTTTGCTTTAAGAAGGAGCCCCTCACGTCGGGGAATAAAGCATTCCTTAGTATTTCACTGATCAGAAACTTTGTCTCCGGTGTGAATTACTTCTAGGGAAAGCGTGCACACATTCATCAATCAATTTGGAAGGTGTAGATAGACAACTAATCAAAGTTTTCTTTGATCTAAAACAATTTGGCGCTTTCCGAACAGGGACCAAAGGGTGGTTAATTCATTTGAAAGCCGTATATACATTACAAGACAGGAGAAAAAAAGAACTACCAGAGATAGGAAACTGAGACTGATCACCTCTGGATATGGTAAATGAGTTACTTACCTACATTTTCCTTTCTTTGGATTTCGTTTATTCTCCGTGCCTTCACTTCGGCTTCATGTGGATGACATCTTCATACAGGTGTATATATATATATACCCAATGTCCCCTTTAATATAGAACCTGTCACTTGTCTATCTACGCTTAAATCCTGAGTGTGAGTTTTATGTGTGCAAGTGTCTGTTTGAGAATCTGTTTTACTTCTTTTGCTTATTTGAGTTCAGGGTTAAAAAAACTGGCGTTTGTGGACGGATTATATTAATTTTAAATCCTGGCGTGTTTTTATTTTCAGTTCAGGGTGTTGAAACCTGGCGTTTGTGGCCGGATTATATTAATTTTAAATCCTGGCGTTGTTTTTATTTTGAGTTCAGGGTGTTAAAACCTGGCGTTTGTGGCCGGATTATATTAATTTTAAATCCTGGCGTTGTTTTTATTTTGAGTTCAGGGTGTTAAAACCTGGTGTTTTTGGCCGGATTATATTAATATTTTAATATTAAATCCTGGCGTTTCTTCTATTGTTTTTATTTTAAGTTCGGTTTTGGGAAATACAAAACTGGCGTAATTGGTTTAGTTTGTTGAAATAAAAAACAACAAACAAAGAGTTAAGTTGTTGTATGTGTGCTTGAGTGTGAGTTTCTATGTTTGTATGACCTGAGTTTATTCTAAGGAGTTTATTTTCAGCTGGCATTTATTTTAAAGACTTTGTGTGCTTTGGCATATATATTGTGCTTTTGCATGTATACAGGTTTTTTTGGGGGGTATATGTTACTTGTTATATATTCTATCTTTGTCCTGTAGTTCTCCTATTCTATCTTTTGTCTTCAGGAGAGCTGTGCTTAGGCACTCACATGGTTAAATACTTTGTGCTGCTTGCAACTCTGCTTCACCCTTTCCTCCCCCCCCTTCTGCCACTTCCTCCCCCCTCCTTTCCTTGGAGTCTGTGCTGCAAGACTTTAGTTTTTTTTTTTTTTTGCATCACTCTGGTTGTTTTCTGTGCTCTGCTAGAACGTGGTGTGACGCTTCATGCAAGTTTCCATTTGTCTCACTTTCTGTCTCTCTCTCTCTCTCTCTCTCTGTCTCTCTCTTTAAGTCTCTCTCTTTCTCTCTCTTTCAGTCTCTCTCTCTCTCTCAGTCTCTCTCTCTAAGTCTCTCTCTTTCTCTCTCTTTCAGTCTCTTTCTCTCTCTTTCAGACTCTCTCTCTCTCTCTCTCTTTCAGTCTCTTTCTCTCTCTTTCAGTCTCTCTCTCTCTCTCTTTAAGTCTCTCTCTCTCTCTTTCAGTCCTTCTCTCTCTCTCTCTCTCTCTCAGTCTCTCTCTCTCTCTCTCTCTCTTTTGGTCAAGGGTCTGCTTGCCGTATCTTTTCCCTGTTTCTCTCTATCCAGTTCTACTGTAGTGTATCAATGGGTCAGACTCATGTTAACCCTTCCCGTGGTCGGTTAGCCTGTGATCTTGTAAAGGAAAAAGCTGGGGACTTAGCTGTTGCCAAACTTAGGAAAATTATTAAACGGTGTGGTATTACAATGTCCCCCAGTGGCAGATTGCAGGCGGAAGACTGGAGAACACTTTTAAACGATAAACATGGGATCTTATTAGATCATGGGTTAATAAAGGCCGCAGATGCATGGTATCGGGAATTAAGAAGGAGGGGTGGATTGAGGAGGAGATAGACCTAGAGGGGAAAAAAGTATTTGTGTATCATGAAAAAGGTTGTTTTGTTGAATCTGTTGCAGGCGTTTCCAGCCCTCCTCCATATGATAAAGCCTGGCCAGACAGGGAGGTGGCTCAATCAGCCTCTGGAGGCCCCACACAGCCCATTCATGCTAGCACCCTCTCTCCAGCCCCTGCTGCATTGTACCCTGTCCTTAAGGCAGATGGTTCATGTTATTTTCCAGCCCCCACTCTTTCTCAACTCCAAGTCCCAGTCACCCCTTCCCTTCCTGTTTCCTTGCCTCCTCCTTTCTTGCCCGTCTCTGCAGCTGCACCCTCTCTTCCGGCTCCTATTACTTCTGTCCACGCCCAATTCCTTTCACTTCTCCCTGTAACTTCCACCCTTACTTCTCCTTTAGATTCCTTCTCTTCTGCCCTTTCACTGTCACCATTTCCTGTTTCTACCACACCCATCCCTGCCATGATGGTAACTTTCCCTACCAACGCCCCTGTGGTCGCTTCCTCTCTCCCTTCTGTATCCTCTTCCATTACCACCCCTCTTATGGCTGCCCCCAGTGTATCTTTCCCTATTATGACTATTGGACCCACTGTTCCTACAGCATCAGGCTTTCCTCCTGCTGCCACCACCTCTGCAGCATCAGGATATTATCCTGCAACCTCCACGGCTTCATCAGCCACTTCTCCCCCTGCCTCACAACTTGATTCGGTCCAAATTACTACTACAGTTAATCACCCTGCGGCCAGTACTACAGCTGGTCTGATTCCCATTCTCACTGCCGATAGTAGTGTCCAGGAGGCGCAGCCTCCACAGACCCCAACTAATCTGCCTCCCATTCCTATAGCAGGTGCTTGCAGTGCCCAGCATGATCAAGAGGGCGCCCCTTTGATGTATGTTACCTTCAACCCATCCCAAGCTGCAACACTGGTACAATCACTTCCTGACCCTGAGAAACAGCCCTTTTTCCGTCGGATTGTTCAGATCCGTAAAACTTACTCTGCAGCATGGCGCGATTTATTTAGTCTGTGTGAAATTAAGGCAGGGGATGCTTACTGGCCCATAATGGAAAAGAGCTTTGATGATGCCCGTCTCACTACAGATACGGATTTTCAGTCTGGTATCACATTTTGTGAACAACTCCGTGCATGGGCTAAAGATAAGTTGGCTGACCAGGCTACTTCTATTGCTGATATTATTCAGGAAAAATCAGAAACGGTTGAGAGATTTCATTCTACATTGAGTCAGACCTTCTCTGATCTGGGTTTTAACACATGTAATAAGGCCCACACCCAGATGCTGTCAGCTGCTTTCGTTGCAGGCCTTAAGGAACCCATAAGGAAAGGCCTGGTCCTGTCCCGCCCCGAGTACCGGATTATTCCCCTGGATACTCTCCTCCTGGTCGCTAAAGGCCTGGAGTCAATCCAATTGCCCCTGCAAAAGAAATCCAATCCTTTAATGTTTTCCTTATCTGACCCTGCAACTCATCTTGCCCCTGGCGGGTACCCTATTCCAGCACCTCTGGACCCTTTCATGGCTCGGGCCCCGGGACCACCACTCAAAACGTGTTATCACTGTAGGAAAATAGGACATTTTAGGAATGAGTGTCCGAGTCTGCATGCACCTAGGCAGCGCACACATGCTCTACGGCCACCGTATCCTGTGGCCGGTTATCCTCCTGCCCAGGCGCTCGGTTATCCGTTGCCTGGTTCTCATTATTATCCTAATGACCTACCCTCTGCAACTTATCTGCCCACTAACAATCCAATGCCTAGACAACGACGCCCTGCACAGCATGCTCAACAACCATACTATCCAACTATACCTACACGTACATACCCTGGTCCAGACCAGTCTCATATTGACCTTGTCCAATAGGTAACAGGCAAACCTGTGTCCAATGCCCCTGTCATGGCAGTGCATACAGGGGATAAAGGAGGCCCCTAGCTACAATGGTCCTACCTGTGGAAGGTTGCCCAACCACCTTCTTAGTTGACACAGGCGCAGCCCGTAGCATACTTAGAGCATGTGACCTGCCTGACGATTAATTTCTCTCTAATATAGATGTTTCCTGTATAGGTGTAGATGGAACCCCTCGTAGCAACCCATTAACTAAGCCCTTAAGGGTGGGTACTTTCCCAGATCTCCTTACTCGTTTTGTAGTGTCTTCCTCTTGTCCTCTTAATTTGTTAGGAGCTGATGTCCTGTCCCGTTTGCAGGCCTCCATCTCCTTTACTCCAGATGGCAAGGTTCAGTTATTGACCCCTCTCTCCAGTGATGATAACTCAGACCTTTGTTCTTTACCCCTCCTACTCCACATGGAGTCACCCCATGGGAATGCAAGGGTCCCAGACAATTCCCCCAGTGCGCTTGACAGAGTTCCTGTGCAACTGTGGTCTACTGGTCCCGATGACATTGGACGTCTTAAAGTCCCTCCGATACTTGTGCAGTTGCTCCAAGGTGCAAGTCCGCCCAGAAGACCACAATATCCATTGACACCTGCTCAGGCCCTTTCTATCTCCAAACAGGTTGAAACTCTGCTGGCTGCGGGTGCTCTGGTTAAATGTGCATTGCCTTGTAACACTCCATTGTTTCCAGTTAAGAAAAAGACCGAAAAGGGTGAGCCGGACAAGTACAGGATGGTTCAAGACCTCAGAGCAGTCAATGATGTTACCATCTTGGAAACCCCCATTGTTCCAAATCCTCATACTCTTCTATCCCAGGTCCCTCTGTCAGCTAAATTCTTCACAGTGGTGGATTTGGCAAATGCCTTCTTCAGCGTGCCTTTGCATCCCTCTTGCCAATACCTGTTCGCATTTACTCATGACCGCCAACAATACACCTGGACTGTAATGCCCCAGGGAGCACAAAATTCCCTAAGCCAGTTTGCAAAAGCCATGGCATACATCCTGGAACCATGGCAGAAATCTCACACAGACGTGGTCCTCCTGCAATACGTGGACAATCTCCTTCTCTGTGCTGACGATCTCCCGACTGCAGAATGTGCCTCTGAAGATTTCCTCTGTTTCCTGGCCGCCCAAGGTTGTAAAGCATCTAAGAAGAAGTTGCAGTAGTGCTGACCCTCGGTGATCTTTTTGGGGCATTGTCTTTCTCATGGCACCCGGCACCTTACTAGAGACAGAGTGCGGGGTATTACATCACTCTGCCCTCCATCGGCTCATAAGTCCCTCCATGCCTTCCTGGGTCTTATCTCTTACTGCAGAGCCTGGATTCCTGAAGCCTCTACACTGATGCAGCCGCTCTACGATGCCCTCAAAACTGAACCATTTGCTTTATCTCCTGAAGCCCTTACCAGCTTCTTCGCATTACGACGTGCTGTTGTTACTGCTCCTGCTCTGGGCCTTCCCAATTACGAGAAGCCCTTCAAGCTCTTTGTCTACGAAAAGATGGGTCATGCATCTGGTGTTCTCACTCAGTCTCATGGGTCTCGTCAGCGTCCAATAGGGTATTACTCCTGCCAGTTGGATGCTCTGGCCAGGGGAGGACCCTCCTGTCTTCGGGCTGTATTTGCAGCAAGTGCTCTACTGGACAAGACGTGTGACATAATCCTTGGTCACAAGCTAACCATTCTCGCTCCCCATGAAATTTCTGCGCTAATAAACCAAGTTCAACCTAAACATCTCTCTACTCAAATGCATCTTCGTCTCCAAACAACTTTAATGTTACCCGATAATGTCTCTTTACAGCGATGTTACACTTTGAATCCTGCCACTCTTCTGCCACTTCCCAAGGGGGGAGTACCACACTATTGGTACAGTCTGAACATAGATTCTGATGCCTTCCTTGATCTGGATGTCCATATGCCCACAGTACCACACGATGAACAGCCATCTCCTCTATGGCATTGTACTTTGTGATTCAGAGACATTTCGGGGCCTGACCCTCAGTATGAAGAAGAACTGTTTCAATTGATTGAAGTACCTCTCACTTTGACAGACATATACTGTGATACAAAAGGTCACACTGTAGTTTTAGTCCAATTACCCACAGAAGTGACTCATATGTACCACCACTGGGAGATGGCAGTTCCTCATGTCTATATTACTAAATCTCCAAATATCTCATGGAAGGAACTTGGTCCATTAGCCAAAGCATGGAGTGCAACAGATCAAGACCAACTTTCCACAGAAGGTGTTACCAAACGAACTGTGAATTGTAAGACTACTGGTTACCCACAATATCACACAGAAATATGTGAAGATGCCCCTTGTAACGGACCGTTTCAGCAGACAAGGGGTTAAAATCTGTTTAGGCGATATGACCCTTTCTGAGAGACAGGCACAGCTACTGCAGAACACCAAACTCCCGAACTGGATACAAAATAGCACTCCAAACTGGAACCTCACGAATAGCTGCTAGCAGACGAACAGGAAAAGCATACATCAGCTTCCACTCCTAGCAATCAGTCTCCAACAGCATACAGTGAATGCCCCCAAGAACGAGACAAGGCTCCGTGTTGAGGGTCAAGCAGTGGTCTGAGGTGCTGGCACACCCAGCCTGGTTTTTATTACAGTCAGGTACAAACAGAACACACCCAGGGGGAGGTTTAAAACAACCAATAATATAATAGTACAGCCCACAGTTTCCCTTGGAAGATAATTGAGTTTCCTACTATATCTACTCAATTATCTCCAAGCTAAAACGTACACATTTTTATAACTTTAAAACCATACATCACATTCACATAAAAATACATAGCCACAATCAATCCATTCAGGGGAACAACATATTAAAAAAATGGCATGAATCAGACCAGGGGTTCAAAAGTTAGTAAAAGTATATTTTGTTCCCCTGGCTGGCAGCATAGCAATCTGGCTCAAACAGGTTTTTACAGGGGCCTCTATCCTGGAGACAAAGGGGAAAGTAATCCAATTATCCAGGGCTAGAGGCAGACTCCATTGAGCAAATGGTTGCAAAAAGACATAAAACACTTTAAAATACATAAAGTCACCTTTTACACATAACACACAGACATTTCACATATCCCCAGATAGCTGGGATCTGACCGCACAAAACTACCGAATAGCGCTCAGATCCTATTCACACAGTTCAATTGCCATGGAGCTAAAGTCTTTCCCATAGTCTTTCATTATATGAATGGGCTCCATGGCATAGCTATCTGGGGTATCACCGCTCCCAATTACTGAATGACCCCACTGTATTTAAAGGGCCAGAATTAGTGACATGCACTCTGTTAGGGCCGAATACTGTTTTTAAAGGGCCCAATCTCCCAGGGCCATAGTCCAAAGGCAGCAGGCGGGCAGCCAGGCTTCTCCAATGCAATGTGGCGAGATTGCTCTCGTCACACCCCTCCCATAGATTCTGACCCAGATGTCCCCCATGACTGTTTTGAACAGATGAAGATGGAAACAGCCCATCTTCCTACAGTACATGAAACGGCTTTGCCAGATCCTGACTGCACACTGTTCGTGGATGGTTCCAGATTTGCAGATGAACAAGGAAGATACCACACTGGATTTGCAGTGACCACAGTAGATCAGGTACTTCAAGCATCCCCGCTTCCCCCGTCTATGTCTGCTCAAGAAGCTGAACTAAAAGCCCTCACTGTAGCATGCCAAATGTTTGAAGGGAAGCGTGTTAATATTTACACCGATTCAAGATATGCCCTGGGCGTAGCACACGATTTTGGATTAATATGGAAAACAAGAGGTTTTCTGACAGCAACCGGTACACCAGTTAAACATGGTACAGCTATCAAGGAATTGATGGATGCTTTACTCCTTCCTGAAGAAGTGGCCATACTGAAAGTAAAGGCCCATGGAAGACGGAATTCGGAAGAAACATGTGGCAATCATAAAGCTGACCGAGGTGCCAAAGATGATGCATGTCAATCAAGGGAAGTGGACAGTATATAGTGGAGTATATAGTGGAGTATATACTTGCAATCTCAAATTTTGTCTACCTAAATGTATGTATCCGGCTGTGGTTCAGTGGGCCCACGGAGCAGCGCACTTGTCTAAGACCCTCATGAACTCTTTAATTGCTAAATATTTCGAAGCACCAGGTATTACCATTCTGACTAAAACCTACTGTAAGTCTTGTGCTATCTGTGCCAAGTGCAATCCGGGAAAATTAGAGAAAGTTTTCCCCAAACATCTAGCGAAGCCACACTACCCATTCCAGAGAGTCCAAATTGACCACATTCAGATGCCAAAGAATGGCCGGTATGAATATGCCCTAGTTATGGTGGACATGTTCTCAGGATGGCCAGAAGCTTTCCCGGTTACTAATATGACCGCCAAGACCACTGCCGAGCGGTTGCTCACTGAAATTGTCTGTAGATATGGAGTTCCTGAAGTGATTGAAAGTGACCAGGGCCCGGCTTTTACAGCACTAGTAACTAAGGAAGTCTGGGCAGCACTAGGGGTGACCCTTGCATTCCACACACCCTATCACCCACAAAGTAGTGGTAAGGTAGAACGCATGAATGGCACCTTAAAAGCCAGAATGCTTAAGATGGCCCAAGAAACTAACCTACCCTAAGTCTCCCCATAGCTCTTTAGCTATTTAGTGTCAGGTACACACCAAGAGGGAAGTTTAACCTGTCTCCCTATGAGATTTTGTTTGGTTCAGCCCCTAGGTTAGGTTGTTACTTTCCTCAACAACTCCAACTGCAATCAGATGTTATGGTTAATTATGTGACTGCTCTTTCCCAAGTTTTAAACAAGATACATGCCCAAGTGTTTTCTTCCATTCCAGATCCAGAGTTTGATACAGGCACGCACAAGTTGCTCCCTGGTGATTGGGTTCTGGTTAAGAAGTTCGTGAGAAAACATACCCTTGAACCCAGATATGATGGTCCGTTCCAAGTCCTTCTAACCACGACTACCTCAGTTAAATTGGCTGGAAAGAACTCTTGGATACACGCTTCACACTGCAAGAAAGTTCCAGCTCCAGAGGAAGCAGATCCTGTTATAACATGAATTTTGTGTATTTGTTCTTGCTGCTAGGTCTGATAAAGGCCCAACAAGTCGCTATAACCAAAGACAATCATGTTTATACATTTTGGTACAATTCCTCTAGTACACGGGTAGCCATATTTGCATTTGATTATTGTGATATCGTAAACTGTACATTTCCACCAGCGTTGTTGTCAACAGTGTACAAAGATATACCTAACATTAAGGACCCATACATATGTGTGACTAATGACTACTGGGGATATGAGTGTAGTTCATGGAAGGCAGCAGGGTGGAATACAGGGCCAGCCTGGGGCTATAGACCACAAAGTGCCTTAGACAGATTAGATAAAAATGGGGAGTCCTTACTGAAAAGAATGACGTTCAAGAAACCAGGGGGGGCGACACCTATGAAACTAGCTTTAAACATAGAACATCCCAGTCCTGGAGATGCTGGGCAATATGTAATGGGAATGTACTGGAAGGGAGGAGGTTCATACAATAAACAGGGGACCTTTTACTTACGGGACATGTATGACTCACCTGAATGGGTAGGTGCCACACACATTACTATTAATCCTCTTAAGCCACATATCAAAACTCTAAAAGAGATGATAGCTATAGCTAACCCCACGTATGAGGACACTATGGCTGTAGAGACGGGTTTCTCTGACACTAACTTATGGCTTGAGTGGATGAAATATAACGCTAACAAACAGATCTAAATGCTATGTCTGTGGAGGAGCGAGGCCTCACTTAGGTACTGTCCCTTTGAACATACCTCCGGAGATAGAGATGTGTTTCCGAAGTCTCTATAATATACTTAAAACCGACCGGACGGAATGTGAATCATGGATAAAGGAATACCCAATTGTCCTTAAAGATGTTAAGCCCGATAAAGGTATCACCATATATCCAGGGAACTACACTTGTTATGGTATATATGATGGGGTAGGCCAATTCTTTGGTAATTTCACTGGTAAGTACTGTGCCACATATAGCCCAATTCCAGTCGCCTTTATCCAACAACACATAAGATCCCTTGGAGACATATATTGGATTTGTGGGGATATGCAGATTAGAACCAGATTGGAAGGCGTGTGGTGGGGAGAATGTGCTCTAGCTAAGGTAATTATGCCTATACACATAATCTCTGACGGACACCAAGATACCCCAGGTACGTTACACCAATACTCTAGAATAAAGAGAGATACTCCTGTAAAAGGCAGTTTTGATCCCCATATTTATATAGATGCCATAGGAGTGCCAAGGGGGGTGCCGAATGAATTTAAAGCAAGAGATGAAGTGTCCGCAGGGTTTGAATCTATTTTTCCAATCATCACGGCCAATACAAATTTAAATTGGATTAATTACATCTATTATAACCAACAACGTTTTGTAAATTATACAAGAGATGCCCTCCAGGGTTTGGCGGAACAATTACAAGCTACTTCCCAGATGACCTTCCAGAATAGAATGGCCTTAGACATGATTCTGGCGGAGAAAGGGGGAGTATGTAAAATACTCCCAGACACCATGACATGCTGTACCTATATCCCAGATAATACAGGCCCTAATGGTAAGGTAACGTTGGCAATAGAAAAGTTAAAAAGTTTATCCAATGAACTGAAAAGGAATTCTGGGGCCACGGATCCATGGGAAAGATGGTTTGGATGGATGTCTGGATGGCAAGGTGCTCTGGCCCAAATAGGTGTTGCCATTTTAATACAAGAAAAAAGTGAGGAGTAGGTTAGCGCTAATAATATACAAAGGAGGCAGCAACCTTACAGAGGGTCGCCCTCTAACCCTCTGGGATAAGGATGTACAGGAAAAGGGAGAAAAAGGCTGCGCCAAAAGAGACCTAAAAAGTACAATAAAATAAGTCCCAATAAAAATATAAAAATAAATATAAAAATAAAAGAAGGATAAATGTCAATGTTGCACTGGTAGGATGTTCTCTCTTCTTATGATGCTTTAGATCCTCCCGTGATATGTAAAATATAAAAGGGAAAAGGACCAATGGTGCAGGTTGTGGGGTACGTGGCAGATGAAAAATAAAAATGTAATTAACTCACATTTGCATGAGCTATGACTCAGGGGGAATAGGCGTTCTGCAGTATAATCCCTGCTAGTAGGATATCACGAAATTCTGATCCACTTTGGGTCTGCTGCTGTCCAATTCTCAGGAGAAGGGAGAAAAATATATAGACAACAGATAGTGCTCTCCGAAGATAAGATGTGGTATGTATACAAAACAAAATAAATATACTCACAGTATAAAGTGCAGATGACACTGCACTTGAGATATTGCGTGGGCGGTATAATCCCCACCTTAGGATATATAAAATGTCAGGAAAAGATAATATAAAATTGGAGTGATAAAAATATATAATAAAAGTATGAATGGCACAAAGATAAAGCCAAACGTAATTTATTATTAAAAGTATATAATAAAATCCATTAACGCGTTTCACCACTAGGGTTTTATCAAAATGGAATAACATTAAAACCTGGCAAGAATAAAATATATATAGGTGCACTGTTACTTTAAAAACGGCGCCAAACATAGCATCAATTAACATAAGCCAATCACAGTTAGGCATAATACATATGAAAGATAAGACTTATAATACTGTTAGGAATAGGTATATTCTAAAAGTCTGGTGTGTACCAGACATAATAGGCAAAAGAAAAATGAAAAACGAAGCTATATAGCTTGAATAATATTAGATTGTTTTTATATTGTTTTTATACATTAGCGCGTCACGTGACCCGTGCGGGGTTGTGGGAAATGTAGTGCGCGGGCCACGTGATCGCACTAGTCCACATCCAATGAGCATCCTGGGCGGTGCTTGCGCGCGTCACATGGTCCGCATCACACAAGAGCAGTGTGACACAGGAGTCCTGTGATTGGCGCTCAGGAGCTTGGGAGATGTAGTCAGAAAACCCGAAATGGGTTTTAAATAAAAATAGCTAGCATAGGCATATATAATATCAGTAAAAGAATTAGTATGCATGTTAAAGTGCTGGATAGCAGTAAGTAGCCATATATGAAGTTAGTAAGAGAATAACATGTAGAAATTAACTTGTTATTGGCAGGCATAAACAGTATATATAGTGATAATCATATTAATGTTAGATATGTATACTATAGCAGCATGGATAGTATTCATCACATTAGTGCAAAGTGAACTAGCAGCATAATGTTCTATTTTAAGATATAAAATAGATATAAAATGTCTTAAAGGGCAACACTTGCTTATATAAAACCATATGTAAAAACATATGTAAAAACATATATATATATATACAGACAAGTATAAGGGTATCAAGATAAAAAATAAAAATATCACAATAAAGATAAAATATCTTTCTGCTTGGTAGGTCATATTGGGGGTATCCTAGACCATAATGCCGTAGGTGACAACTATGCATAGGATAACCCCCAAATGACCACAATAGGAGAATTAAACCACATATTAATTAAAAGTTGTTAAAAATAATAAAAAATTAAATAAATCAAAGTCTGCATTTAAACCTTTGGGGGCTAAGGTCTGTAGGTTGAATACCCATTCCATCTCGTTTCTGCCTAAGATATTTTTAAGATTTCCCCCTCTCCAGGGAACTTTACATTTTTTTATACCTATGCAATTAAGAAGTTTAGGGTCCCGATTATGTTTTTCAAAATGTTTTGATACGGAATGATTAGCATATCCATTTTTTATATTACGGCAGTGTTCTGCTAATCTTGTTTTCAGGCATCTGGTTGTCATACCAACGTATTGGAGGCCACATGGGCACTCCAATAGGTAAATAACATTGGTGGTATGACATGTAATAAAATCTTTAATAGTATAACTCTTATTGGTTGTATTTGATTTAAAACTAGTGATTTTGGACTGGATGGTGGGATTAGTACTCTTACATACAACACAGCGTTTGCACTTATAAAAACCCGTCATCCCGTTTAAAAAAGTAGATTGTGTTTCTTTTACTTCTCTGGTGTAATTATTGGTTAAAATTGATCTAAAATTTGGTGCACCTCTAAAAACAATTTTAGGCTGTGTTGGTAATATTTCTTTAAGGAGGTCATCTTGTTTTAAAAGATGCCAGTGTTTCTTAATCGTTTTTTTGATAAAGCCACTCTTATTGTTAAAATTAAAAATTATGGGAAGAATAGGGGCTTCAGAGGAGTCTTTATCTTTATAGGTTAAGAGATTTTCTCTAGGTTTACTTTTTACTGTTGCTATAATGTTCTCCAGTTTTGTGGGTGAGTAGTTTTTCTCAATGAATTGATTTTTTAAAAGCAGTGATTGTTCGTTAAAATCATTGATATGAGAGCAATTCCTTCGCATTCTTAAAAATTGGCTTTTAGGGGCGCTCTCAAGCCATGGTTTATAGTGACAGCTCGACTGGTCGATTGCTGTGTTGGTACATACTTATTTAAAAAATGTTTTCGTATGTACTACCCCTTGTTTAATAAAAATACTTAGGTCTAAAAAATTGATTAAATCTCTACTATATTCGTGTGTTAAAACAATCCCTCTATTATTTGAGTTGAGGTGTGAAATAAAAGCATTGAGTGAGTCCTCTGAACCTCTCCATATAAAAAACAAGTCATCAATATATCTAAAATAGGTGACCAGGTTCTGCTCCCACGCATGCTGCCCCCAAATGGCACTGGATTCCCAGTCCGCCATGAAGAGGTTGGCATAGCTGGGAGCGAACCTGGTCCCCATAGCTGTCCCTCTCTTTTGGAGGTAAAAATGAGTTAAAAAAACAGAAATAGTTATTGTTTAAAATGATATCAATGCCTTCTATAATAAAATCAATCTGAGTGTCTGGAACTCTTTTTTCGTTAGAGAGCATGGATCTAACAGCATTACAACCTAATTCATGCGGGATAATAGTGTATAAGGAGGTAACGTCACATGTCACGAGTATAAAATCTTGTTCCCAATAAAATCCATTAAAAAAATTAAGTAATGTCATAGAGTCCTTCAGATAAGACTGCATAAGTTTCACAGTTGGTTGAAGTAAAGTGTCGATGTACTGAGATAAGTTGCATAAGGGGGATCTTATCCCTGACACTATGGGTCTACCTGGGGGGTTTTGGGCATCTTTGTGTATCTTAGGCAGAAAGTAAATTACGGGAATTCGGGGATTTTTGATGGATATATAGTCAAACTCTTTTTTGTTTAGAATGTTTTTATCTAGCCCCTTTTGTAAAAAGGTATTAAGTTTTTGTTGTATACAGGGCGTTGGGTCTTCAGATAATTTCTTATATACATCAGTGTAATTTAGTTGCCTATAGGCTTCTTGTATATACATGGCACTTGATTGAATGACCAGACCCCCACCCTTATCTGCAGGTTTAATAACAATGTCTAAATCTTCTTGTAGTTCTTTCATAGCTGTTATCTCTACTTTAGTCAAATTGTGGGTATCGTATTTGCTGTATTTAATTTTTTCGAAATCTCTTAATACGGATTTTTCAAACATTATAAGAGGAGCTGATTTAAAATTGTAGGGATAAAAAGTAGATTGTGGTTTAAGATCTGTGCTGATAACTGTAGGTTGGTCTGTAGGCAGTGGAAGGGAAGGGGAAGGAGGATTAGTGGTAATATTTTGTGACTTATAAAATCTTTTTAGTGTAGCTTTGCGTGTGAATTTGTTTACGTCTAAAAATGCCTGAAATGGCTTAAAAGAATTAGTCGGGGCATATTTAAGCCCTTTGCTTAAAACAGAGATTTGTGCTGCACTTAAAATTTTTTGTGATAGATTAAAAATACCAGTATCTGACTCTTTGGGGGTAGTTATTGTCTTTCTAATCTCTCTAGTCTCTCTTTTTTGTTGTCTTCTGCCACTTCGTTTGCCTCTGGACTTAGGGGTCTTTTTTTGGTCCTTGTTGGATACGGTGTGTTGATGAAAGTGTGTGGATGTGTTTGAATCTCTAAAAAATGGTCGTCGTTGTCTATTTCGGAATCGATGGATAACAGTTGGTACCTATTGGTGTGTGCAATGGGAGTCTCAGAGTGATTTTTGTAGTAGTGGTTAGGTTTGTGGGTTTTGTGTGAGTGATTGTGGGCATCTGGGCTACGTGCATTGTAGTAGTTGTGACGAGAGGCATAGTGTGTAGAGGTGTTGTTGGTAACTCTACGTGGTTGGTAGGGTGCTGGTTGGTGATATGAGGATGCAGGTGCATAGCCAGAGTTGTAATTTCTATAGTAGGGTCTTGGCTTATTAGGAGAAAAAATTGTAGGTTTGTGTGACACAGAGTAGTGATTTTTTGGGGCATATGGGGACGTATGTCGTGTGTTGGATGTAGTTGGTCTTTTGTACTGGTGTGGTTCTGTCCTCATATTTGAGGATGGGTTATCTGACGTATATCTTTTCTTTAGGTGATAAGTCCTAACTTGTCTGTTGGCATAATCTTGTTTGTCCCTTATGTATTTTTTGACTTTGATATGTTTAGTATCAATTTCTATTTTTTCAATTTTACTTTGGATTAAAACTGAATTTTGTTGATATACATTGCTCTCTGTGAAGGGCAAGAGTTTTTCTTTGAGATCATTAATTTCCCTATCTAGGTTGGACAGTTTTTTGCTCTTTTTCTTAATTAGGGTGTCCATGAGGCCAAATGTGCAAGTTTCCAATTTGCTATTCCATTCCTCCATAAATTCTAGATCATCTTGATCTGAGGTAGGTAGTTTCATAAGTCTTAGGCCTCGGGGTGTAATATGTTCGTCAATATATTTTTTAAACGTAGCAATCTCCCATTTGAGTTTAATTTCTACTGTAAGGGCTCTTTCTAGTTTGATAAAAAGTTCTTGTTGAGAGAAGATAGGGGTCCTAACATAAATAGGACTATTAGGTTGGGTAGAAAATACATGGTCTATATCAATAGTGTGGTTGGTCCTATAATCAAAGATAGACATATTAAAAGCAGCTAAAACCAGAGGGCTATAGGCAAATACAAGAAAAAAGTGAGGAGTAGGTTAGCGCTAATAATATACAAAGGAGGCAGCAACCTTACAGAGGGTCGCCCTCTAACCCTCTGGGATAAGGATGTACAGGAAAAGGGAGAAAAAGGCTGCGCCAAAAGAGACCTAAAAAGTACAATAAAATAAGTCCCAATAAAAATATAAAAATAAATATAAAAATAAAAGAAGGATAAATGTCAATTTTGCACTGGTAGGATGTTCTCTCTTCTTATGATGCTTTAGATCCTCCCGTGATATGTAAAATATAAAAGGGAGAAGGACCAATGGTGCAGGTTGTGGGGTACGTGGCAGATGAAAAATAAAAATGTAATGAACTCACATTTGCATGAGCTATGACCAGCTCAGGGGGAATAGGCGTTCTGCAGTATAATCCCTGCTAGTAGGATATCACGAAATTCTGATCCACTTTGGGTCTGGTGCTGTCCAATTCTCAGGAGAAGGGAGAAAAATATATAGACAACAGATAGTGCTCTCCGAAGATAAGGTGTGGTATATATACAAAACAAAATAAATATACTCACAGTATAAAGTGCAGATGACACTGCACTTGAGATATTGCGTGGGCGGTATAATCCCCACCTTAGGATATATAAAATGCCAGGAAAAGATAATATAAAATTGGAGTGATAAAAATATATAATAAAAGTATGAATGGCACAAAGATAAAGCCAAACGTAATTTATTATTAAAAGTATATAATAAAATCCATTAACGCGTTTCACCACTAGGGTTTTATCAAAATGGAATAACATTAAAACCTGGCAAGAATAAAATATATATAGGTGCACTGTTACTTTAAAAACGGCGCCAAACATAGCATCAATTAACATAAGCCAATCACAGTTAGGCATAATACATATGAAAGATACGACTTATAATACTGTTAGGAATAGGTATATTCTAAAAGTCTGGTGTGTACCAGACATAATAGGCAAAAGAAAAATGAAAAACGAAGCTATATAGCTTGAATAATATTAGATTGTTTTTATATTGTTTTTATACATTAGCGCGTCACGTTTTAGCTGCTTTTAATATGTCTATCTTTGATTATAGGACCAACCACACTATTGATATAGCCCATGTATTTTCTACCCAACCTAATAGTCCTATTTATGTTAGGACCCCTATCTTCTCTCAACAAGAACTTTTTATCAAACTAGAAAGAGCCCTTACAGTAGAAATTAAACTCAAATGGGAGATTGCTACGTTTAAAAAATATATTGACGAACATATTACACTCCGAGGCCTAAGACTTATGAAACTACCTACCTCAGATCAAGATGATCTAGAATTTATGGAGGAATGGAATAGCAAATTGGAAACTTGCACATTTGGCCTCATGGACACCCTAATTAAGAAAAAGAGCAAAAAACTGTCCAACCTAGATAGGGAAATTAATGATCTCAAAGAAAAACTCTTGCCCTTCACAGAGAGCAATGTATATCAACAAAATTCAGTTTTAATCCAAAGTAAAATTGAAAAAATAGAAATTGATACTAAACATATCAAAGTCAAAAAATACATAAGGGACAAACAAGATTATGCCAACAGACAAGTTAGGACTTATCACCTAAAGAAAATATATACGTCAGATAACCCATCCTCAAATATGAGGACAGAACCACACCAGTACAAAAGACCAACTACATCCAACACACGACATACGTCCCCATATGCCCCAAAAAATCACTACTCTGTGTCACACAAACCTACAATTTTTTCTCCTAATAAGCCAAGACCCTACTATAGAAATTACAACTCTGGCTATGCACCTGCATCCTCATATCACCAACCAGCACCCTACCAACCACGTAGAGTTACCAACAACACCTCTACACACTATGCCTCTCGTCACAACTACTACAATGCACGTAGCCCAGATGCCCACAATCACTCACACAAAACCCACAAACCTAACCACTACTACAAAAATCACTGTGAGACTCCCATTGCACACACCAATAGGTACCAACTGTTATCCATCGATTCCGAAATAGACAACGACGACCATTTTTTAGAGATTCAAACACATCCACACACTTTCATCAACACACCGTATCCAACAAGGACCAAAAAAAGACCCCTAAGTCCAGAGGCAAACGAAGTGGCAGAAGACAACAAAAAAGAGAGACTAGAGAGATTAGAAAGACAATAACTACCCCCAAAGAGTCAGATACTGGTATTTTTAATCTATCACAAAAAATTTTAAGTGCAGCACAAATCTCTGTTTTAAGCAAAGGGCTTAAATATGCCCCGACTAATTCTTTTAAGCCATTTCAGGCATTTTTAGACGTAAACAAATTCACACGCAAAGCTACACTAAAAAGATTTTATAAGTCACAAAATATTACCACTAATCCTCCTTCCCCTTCCCTTCCACTGCCTACAGACCAACCTACAGTTATCAGCACAGATCTTAAACCACAATCTACTTTTTATCCCTACAATTTTAAATCAGCTCCTCTTATAATGTTTGAAAAATCCGTATTAAGAGATTTCGAAAAAATTAAATACAGCAAATACGATACCCACAATTTGACTAAAGTAGAGATAACAGCTATGAAAGAACTACAAGAAGATTTAGACATTGTTATTAAACCTGCAGATAAGGGTGGGGGTCTGGTCATTCAATCAAGTGCCATGTATATACAAGAAGCCTATAGGCAACTAAATGACACTGATGTATATAAGAAATTATCTGAAGACCCAACGCCCTGTATACAACAAAAACTTAATACCTTTTTACAAAAGGGGCTAGATAAAAACATTCTAAACAAAAAAGAGTTTGACTATATATCCATCAAAAATCCCCGAATTCCCGTAATTTACTTTCTGCCTAAGATACACAAAGATGCCCAAAACCCCCCAGGTAGACCCATAGTGTCAGGGATAAGATCCCCCTTATGCAACTTATCTCAGTACATCGACACTTTACTTCAACCAACTGTGAAACTTATGCAGTCTTATCTGAAGGACTCTATGACATTACTTAATTTTTTTAATGGATTTTATTGGGAACAAGATTTTATACTCGTGACATGTGACGTTACCTCCTTATACACTATTATCCCGCATGAATTAGGTTGTAATGCTGTTAGATCCATGCTCTCTAACGAAAAAAGAGTTCCAGGCACTCAGATTGATTTTATTATAGAAGGCATTGATATCATTTTAAACAATAACTATTTCTGGTTTTTTAACTCATTTTACCTCCAAAAGAGAGGGACAGCTATGGGGACCAGGTTCGCTCCCAGCTATGCCAACCTCTTCATGGCGGACTGGGAATCCAGTGCCATTTGGGGGCAGCATGCGTGGGAGCAGAACCTGGTCACCTATTTTAGATATATTGATGACTTGTTTTTTATATGGAGAGGTTCAGAGGACTCACTCAATGCTTTTATTTCACACCTCAACTCAAATAATAGAGGGATTGTTTTAACACACGAATATAGTAGAGATTTAATCAATTTTTTAGACCTAAGTATTTTTATTAAACAAGGGGTAGTACATACGAAAACATTTTTTTAAAAAGTATGTACCAACACAGCAATTGACCAGTCGAGCTGTCACTATAAACCATGGCTTGAGAGCGCCCCTAAAAGCCAATTTTTAAGAATGCGAAGGAATTGCTCTCATATCAATGATTTTAACGAACAATCACTGCTTTTAAAAAATCAATTCATTGAGAAAAACTACTCACCCACAAAACTGGAGAACATTATAGCAACAGTAAAAAGTAAACCTAGAGAAAATCTCTTAACCTATAAAGATAAAGACTCCTCTGAAGCCCCTATTCTTCCCATAATTTTTAATTTTAACAATAAAAGTGGCTTTATCAAAAAAACGATTAAGAAACACTGGCATCTTTTAAAACAAGATGACCTCCTTAAAGAAATATTACCAACACAGCCTAAAATTGTTTTTAGAGGTGCACCAAATTTTAGATCAATTTTAACCAATAATTACACCAGAGAAGTAAAAGAAACACAATCTACTTTTTTAAACGGGATGACGGGTTTTTATAAGTGCAAACGCTGTGTTGTATGTAAGAGTACTAATCCCACTATCCAGTCCAAAATCACTAGTTTTAAATCAAATACAACCAATAAGAGTTATACTATTAAATATTTTATTACATGTCATACCACCAATGTTATTTACCTATTGGAGTGCCCATGTGGCCTCCAATACGTTGGTATGACAACCAGATGCCTGAAAACAAGATTAGCAGAACACTGCCGTAATATAAAAAATGGATATGCTAATCATTCCGTATCAAAACATTTTGAAAAACATAATCGGGACCCTAAACTTCTTAATTGCATAGGTATAAAAAAATGTAAAGTTCCCTGGAGAGGGGGAAATCTTAAAAATATCTTAGGCAGAAACGAGATGGAATGGGTATTCAACCTACAGACCTTAGCCCCCAAAGGTTTAAATGCAGACTTTGATTTATTTAATTTTTTATAATTTTTAACAACTTTTAATTAATATGTGGTTTAATTCTCCTATTGTGGTCATTTGGGGGTTATCCTATGCATAGTTGTCACCTACGGCATTATGGTCTAGGATACCCCCAATATGACCTACCAAGCAGAAAGATATTTTATCTTTATTGTGATATTTTTTATCTTGATACCCTTATACTTGTCTGTATATATATATGTTTTTACATATGTTTTTACATATGGTTTTATATAAGCAAGTGTTGCCCTTTAAGACATTTTATATCTATTTTATATCTTAAAATAGAACATTATGCTGCTAGTTCACTTTGCACTAATGTGATGAATACTATCCATGCTGCTATAGTATACATATCTAACATTAATATGATTATCACTATATATACTGTTTATGCCTGCCAATAACAAGTTAATTTCTATATGTTATTCTCTTACTAACTTCATATATGGCTACTTACTGCTATCCAGCACTTTAACATGCATACTAATTCTTTTACTGATATTATATATGCCTATGCTAGCTATTTTTATTTAAAACCCATTTCGGGTTTTCTGACTACATCTCCCAAGCTCCTGAGCGCCGATCACAGGACTCCTGTGTCACACTGCTCTTGTGTGATGCGGACCATGTGACGCGCGCAAGCACCGCCCAGGATGCTCATTGGATGTGGACTAGTGCGATCACGTGGCCCGCGCACTACATTTCCCACAACCCCGCGCGGGTCACGTGACGCGCTAATGTATAAAAACAATATAAAAACAATCTAATATTATTCAAGCTATATAGCTTCGTTTTTCATTTTTCTTTTGCCTATTATGTCTGGTACACACCAGACTTTTAGAATATACCTATTCCTAACAGTATTATAAGTCTTATCTTTCATATGTATTATGCCTAACTGTGATTGGCTTATGTTAATTGATGCTATGTTTGGCGCCGTTTTTAAAGTAACAGTGCACCTATATATATTTTATTCTTGCCAGGTTTTAATGTTATTCCATTTTGATAAAACCCTAGTGGTGAAACGCGTTAATGGATTTTATTATATACTTTTAATAATAAATTATGTTTGGCTTTATCTTTGTGCCATTCATACTTTTATTATATATTTTTATCACTCCAATTTTATATTATCTTTTCCTGGCATTTTATATATCCTAAGGTGGGGATTATACCGCCCACGCAATATCTCAAGTGCAGTGTCATCTGCACTTTATACTGTGAGTATATTTATTTTGTTTTGTATACATACCACATCTTATCTTCGGAGAGCACTATCTGTTGTCTATATATTTTTCTCCCTTCTCCTGAGAATTGCACAGCAGCAGACCCAAAGTGGATCAGAATTTCGTGATATCCTACTAGCAGGGATTATACTGCAGAACGCCTATTCCCCCTGAGCTGGTCATAGCTCATGCAAACGTGAGTTCATTACATTTTTATTTTTCTTCTGCCACGTACCCCACAACCTGCACCATTGGTCCTTTTCCCTTTTATATTTTACATATCACGGGAGGATCTAAAGCATCATAAGAAGAGAGAACATCCTACCAGTGCAACATTGACATTTATCCTTCTTTTATTTTTATATTTATTTTTATATTTTTATTGGGACTTATTTTATTGTACTTTTTAGGTCTCTTTTGGCGCAGCCTTTTTCTCCCTTTTCCTGTACATCCTTATCCCAGAGGGTTAGAGGGCGACCCTCTGTAAGGTTGCTGCCTCCTTTGTATATTATTAGCGCTAACCTACTCCTCACTTTTTTCTTGTATTTGCCTATATCCCTCTGGTTTTAGCTGCTTTTAATATGTCTATCTTTGATTATAGGACCAACCACACTATTGATATAGACCATGTATTTTCTACCCAACCTAATAGTCCTATTTATGTTAGGACCCCTATCTTCTCTCAACAAGAACTTTTTATCAAACTAGAAAGAGCCCTTACAGTAGAAATTAAACTCAAATGGGAGATTGCTACGTTTAAAAAATATATTGACGAACATATTACACCCCGAGGCCTAAGACTTATGAAACTACCTACCTCAGATCAAGATGATCTAGAATTTATGGAGGAATGGAATAGCAAATTGGAAACTTGCACATTTGGCCTCATGGACACCCTAATTAAGAAAAAGAGCAAAAAACTGTCCAACCTAGATAGGGAAATTAATGATCTCAAAGAAAAACTCTTGCCCTTCACAGAGAGCAATGTATATCAACAAAATTCAGTTTTAATCCAAAGTAAAATTAAAAAAATAGAAATTGATACTAAACATATCAAAGTCAAAAAATACATAAGGGACAAACAAGATTATGCCAACAGACAAGTTAGGACTTATCACCTAAAGAAAAGATATACGTCAGATAACCCATCCTCAAATATGAGGACAGAACCACACCAGCACAAAAGACCAACTACATCCAACACACGACATACGTCCCCATATGCCCCAAAAAATCACTACTCTGTGTCACACAAACCTACAAATTTTTCTCCTAATAAGCCAAGACCCTACTATAGAAATTACAACTCTGGCTATGCACCTGCATCCTCATATCACCAACCAGCACCCTACCAACCACGTAGAGTTACCAACAACACCTCTACACACTATGCCTCTCGTCACAACTACTACAATGCGCGTAGCCCAGATGCCCACAATCACTCACACAAAACCCACAAACCTAACCACTACTACAAAAATCACTCTGAGACTCCCATTGCACACACCAATAGGTACCAACTGTTATCCATCGATTCCGAAATAGACAACGACGACCATTTTTTTAGAGATTCAAACACATCCACACACTTTCATCAACACACCGTATCCAACAAGGACCAAAAAAAGACCCCTAAGTCCAGAGGCAAACGAAGTGGCAGAAGACAACAAAAAAGAGAGACTAGAGAGATTAGAAAGACAATAACTACCCCCCAAAGAGTCAGATACTGGTATTTTTAATCTATCACAAAAAATTTTAAGTGCAGCACAAATCTCTGTTTTAAGCAAAGGGCTTAAATATGCCCCGACTAATTCTTTTAAGCCATTTCAGGCATTTTTAGACGTAAACAAATTCACACGCAAAGCTACACTAAAAAGATTTTATAAGTCACAAAATATTACCACTAATCCTCCTTCCCCTTCCCTTCCATTGCCTACAGACCAACCTACAGTTATCAGCACAGATCTTAAACCACAATCTACTTTTTATCCCTACAATTTTAAATCAGCTCCTCTTATAATGTTTGAAAAATCCGTATTAAGAGATTTCGAAAAAATTAAATACAGCAAATACGATACCCAAAATTTGACTAAAGTAGAGATAACAGCTATGAAAGAACTACAAGAATATTTAGACATTGTTATTAAACCTGCAGATAAGGGTGGGGGTCTGGTCATTCAATCAAGTGCCATGTATATACAAGAAGCCTATAGGCAACTAAATGACACTGATGTATATAAGAAATTATCTGAAGACCCAACGCCCTGTATACAACAAAAACTTAATACCTTTTTACAAAAGGGGCTAGATAAAAACATTCTAAACAAAAAAGAGTTTGACTATATATCCATCAAAAATCCCCGAATTCCCGTAATTTACTTTCTGCCTAAGATACACAAAGATGCCCAAAACCCCCCAGGTAGACCCATAGTGTCAGGGATAAGATCCCCCTTATGCAACTTATCTCAGTACATCGACACTTTACTCCAACCAACTGTGAAACTTATGAAGTCTTATCTGAAGGACTCTATGACATTACTTAATTTTTTAAATGGATTTTATTGGGAACAAGATTTTATACTCGTGACATGTGACGTTACTTCCTTATACACTATTATCCCGCATGAATTAGGTTGTAATGCTGTTAGATCCATGCTCTCTAACGAAAAAAGAGTTCCAGACACTCAGATTGATTTTATTATAGAAGGCATTGATATCATTTTAAACAATAACTATTTCTGTTTTTTTAACTCATTTTACCTCC
This sequence comes from Pelobates fuscus, assembly GCF_036172605.1. Taxonomy (NCBI): domain Eukaryota; kingdom Metazoa; phylum Chordata; class Amphibia; order Anura; family Pelobatidae; genus Pelobates; species Pelobates fuscus. The sequence continues at coordinate 137,178,187 of NC_086319.1, forward strand.
AAAAGAGAGGGACAGCTATGGGGACCAGGTTCGCTCCCAGCTATGCCAACCTCTTCATGGCGGACTGGGAATCCAGTGCCATTTGGGGGCAGCATGCGTGGGAGCAGAACCTGGTCACCTATTTTAGATATATTGATGACTTGTTTTTTATATGGAGAGGTTCAGAGGACTCACTCAATGCTTTTATTTCACACCTCAACTCAAATAATAGAGGGATTGTTTTAACACACGAATATAGTAGAGATTTAATCAATTTTTTAGACCTAAGTATTTTTATTAAACAAGGGGTAGTACATACGAAAACATTTTTTTAAAAAGTATGTACCAACACAGCAATCGACCAGTCGAGCTGTCACTATAAACCATGGCTTGAGAGCGCCCCTAAAAGCCAATTTTTAAGAATGCGAAGGAATTGCTCTCATATCAATGATTTTAACGAACAATCACTGCTTTTAAAAAATCAATTCATTGAGAAAAACTACTCACCCACAAAACTGGAGAACATTATAGCAACAGTAAAAAGTAAACCTAGAGAAAATCTCTTAACCTATAAAGAACTCCTCTGAAGCCCCTATTCTTCCCATAATTTTTAATTTTAACAATAAAAGTGGCTTTATCAAAAAAACGATTAAGAAACACTGGCATCTTTTAAAACAAGATGACCTCCTTAAAGAAATATTACCAACACAGCCTAAAATTGTTTTTAGAGGTGCACCAAATTTTAGATCAATTTTAACCAATAATTACACCAGAGAAGTAAAAGAAACACAATCTACTTTTTTAAACGGGATGACGGGTTTTTATAAGTGCAAACGCTGTGTTGTATGTAAGAGTACTAATCCCACTATCCAGTCCAAAATCACTAGTTTTAAATCAAATACAACCAATAAGAGTTATACTATTAAATATTTTATTACATGTCATACCACCAATGTTATTTACCTATTGGAGTGCCCATGTGGCCTCCAATACGTTGGTATGACAACCAGATGCCTGAAAACAAGGTTAGCAGAACACTGCCGTAATATAAAAAATGGATATGCTAATCATTCCGTATCAAAACATTTTGAAAAACATAATCGGGACCCTAAACTTCTTAATTGCATAGGTATAAAAAAATGTAAAGTTCCCTGGAGAGGGGGAAATCTTAAAAATATCTTAGGCAGAAACGAGATGGAATGGGTATTCAACCTACAGACCTTAGCCCCCAAAGGTTTAAATGCAGACTTTGATTTATTTAATTTTTTATAATTTTTAACAACTTTTAATTAATATGTGGTTTAATTCTCCTATTGTGGTCATTTGGGGGTTATCCTATGCATAGTTGTCACCTACGGCATTATGGTCTAGGATACCCCCAATATGACCTACCAAGCAGAAAGATATTTTATCTTTATTGTGATATTTTTTATCTTGATACCCTTATACTTGTCTGTATATATATATGTTTTTACATATGTTTTTACATATGGTTTTATATAAGCAAGTGTTGCCCTTTAAGACATTTTATATCTATTTTATATCTTAAAATAGAACATTATGCTGCTAGTTCACTTTGCACTAATGTGATGAATACTATCCATGCTGCTATAGTATACATATCTAACATTAATATGATTATCACTATATATACTGTTTATGCCTGCCAATAACAAGTTAATTTCTATATGTTATTCTCTTACTAACTTCATATATGGCTACTTACTGCTATCCAGCACTTTAACATGCATACTAATTCTTTTACTGATATTATATATGCCTATGCTAGCTATTTTTATTTAAAACCCATTTCGGGTTTTCTGACTACATCTCCCAAGCTCCTGAGCGCCGATCACAGGACTCCTGTGTCACACTGCTCTTGTGTGATGCGGACCATGTGACGCGCGCAAGCACCGCCCAGGATGCTCATTGGATGTGGACTAGTGCGATCACGTGGCCCGCGCACTACATTTCCCACAACCCCGCGCGGGTCACGTGACGCGCTAATGTATAAAAACAATATAAAAACAATCTAATATTATTCAAGCTATATAGCTTCGTTTTTCATTTTTCTTTTGCCTATTATGTCTGGTACACACCAGACTTTTAGAATATACCTATTCCTAACAGTATTATAAGTCTTATCTTTCATATGTATTATGCCTAACTGTGATTGGCTTATGTTAATTGATGCTATGTTTGGCGCCGTTTTTAAAGTAACAGTGCACCTATATATATTTTATTCTTGCCAGGTTTTAATGTTATTCCATTTTGATAAAACCCTAGTGGTGAAACGCGTTAATGGATTTTATTATATACTTTTAATAATAAATTACGTTTGGCTTTATCTTTGTGCCATTCATACTTTTATTATATATTTTTATCACTCCAATTTTATATTATCTTTTCCTGGCATTTTATATATCCTAAGGTGGGGATTATACCGCCCACGCAATATCTCAAGTGCAGTGTCATCTGCACTTTATACTGTGAGTATATTTATTTTGTTTTGTATACATACCACATCTTATCTTCGGAGAGCACTATCTGTTGTCTATATATTTTTCTCCCTTCTCCTGAGAATTGGACAGCAGCAGACCCAAAGTGGATCAGAATTTCGTGATATCCTACTAGCAGGGATTATACTGCAGAACGCCTATTCCCCCTGAGCTGGTCATAGCTCATGCAAATGTGAGTTCATTACATTTTTATTTTTCATCTGCCACGTACCCCACAACCTGCACCATTGGTCCTTTTCCCTTTTATATTTTACATATCACAGGAGGATCTAAAGCATCATAAGAAGAGAGAACATCCTACCAGTGCAACATTGACATTTATCCTTCTTTTATTTTTATATTTATTTTTATATTTTTATTGGGACTTATTTTATTGTACTTTTTAGGTCTCTTTTGGCGCAGCCTTTTTCTCCCTTTTCCTGTACATCCTTATCCCAGAGGGTTAGAGGGCGACCCTCTGTAAGGTTGCTGCCTCCTTTGTATATTATTAGCGCTAACCTACTCCTCACTTTTTTCTTGTATTTGCCTATATCCCTCTGGTTTTAGCTGCTTTTAATATGTCTATCTTTGATTATAGGACCAACCACACTATTGATATAGACCATGTATTTTCTACCCAACCTAATAGTCCTATTTATGTTAGGACCCCTATCTTCTCTCAACAAGAACTTTTTTATCAAACTAGAAAGAGCCCTTACAGTAGAAATTAAACTCAAATGGGAGATTGCTACGTTTAAAAAATATATTGACGAACATATTACACCCCGAGGCCTAAGACTTATGAAACTACCTACCTCAGATCAAGATGATCTAGAATTAATGGAGGAATGGAATAGCAAATTGGAAACTTGCACATTTGGCCTCATGGACACCCTAATTAAGAAAAAGAGCAAAAAACTGTCCAACCTAGATAGGGAAATTAATGATCTCAAAGAAAAACTCTTGCCCTTCACAGAGAGCAATGTATATCAACAAAATTCAGTTTTAATCCAAAGTAAAATTAAAAAAATAGAAATTGATACTAAACATATCAAAGTCAAAAAATACATAAGGGACAAACAAGATTATGCCAACAGACAAGTTAGGACTTATCACCTAAAGAAAAGATATATGTCAGATAACCCATCCTCAAATATGAGGACAGAACCACACCAGCACAAAAGACCAACTACATCCAACACACGACATACGTCCCCATATGCCCCAAAAAATCACTACTCTGTGTCACACAAACCTACAAATTTTTCTCCTAATAAGCCAAGACCCTACTATAGAAATTACAACTCTGGCTATGCACCTGCATCCTCATATCACCAACCAGCACCCTACCAACCACGTAGAGTTACCAACAACACCTCTACACACTATGCCTCTCGTCACAACTACTACAATGCACGTAGCCCAGATGCCCACAATCACTCACACAAAACCCACAAACCTAACCACTACTACAAAAATCACTCTGAGACTCCCATTGCACACACCAATAGGTACCAACTGTTATCCATCGATTCCGAAATAGACAACGACGACCATTTTTTAGAGATTCAAACACATCCACACACTTTCATCAACACACCGTATCCAACAAGGACCAAAAAAGACCCCTAAGTCCAGAGGCAAACGAAGTGGCAGAAGACAACAAAAAAGAGAGACTAGAGAGATTAGAAAGACAATAACTACCCCCCAAAGAGTCAGATACTGGCATTTTTAATCTATCACAAAAAATTTTAAGTGCAGCACAAATCTCTGTTTTAAGCAAAGGGCTTAAATATGCCCCGACTAATTCTTTTAAGCCATTTCAGGCATTTTTAGACGTAAACAAATTCACATGCAAAGCTACACTAAAAAGATTTTATAAGTCACAAAATATTACCACTAATCCTCCTTCCCCTTCCCTTCCATTGCCTACAGACCAACCTACAGTTATCAGCACAGATATTAAACCACAATCTACTTTTTATCCCTACAATTTTAAATCAGCTCCTCTTATAATGTTTGAAAAATCCGTATTAAGAGATTTCGAAAAAATTAAATACAGCAAATACGATACCCAAAATTTGACTAAAGTAGAGATAACAGCTATGAAAGAACTACAAGAAGATTTAGACATTGTTATTAAACCTGCAGATAAGGGTGGGGGTCTGGTCATTCAATCAAGTGCCATGTATATACAAGAAGCCTATAGGCAACTAAATGACACTGATGTATATAAGAAATTATCTGAAGACCCAACGCCCTGTATACAACAAAAACTTAATACCTTTTTACAAAAGGGGCTAGATAAAAACATTCTAAACAAAAAAAGAGTTTGGCTATATATCCATCAAAAATCCCAGAATTCCCGTAATTTACTTTCTGCCTAAGATACACAAAGATGCCCAAAACCCCCCAGGTAGACCCATAGTGTCAGGGATAAGATCCCCCTTATGCAACTTATCTCAGTACATCGACACTTTACTCCAACCAACTGTGAAACTTATGAAGTCTTATCTGAAGGACTCTATGACATTACTTAATTTTTTTAATGGATTTTGGCTACTTACTGCTATCCAGCACTTTAACATGCATACTAATTCTTTTACTGATATTATATATGCCTATGCTAGCTATTTTTATTTAAAACCCATTTCGGGTTTTCTGACTACATCTCCCAAGCTCCTGAGCGCCGATCACAGGACTCCTGTGTCACACTGCTCTTGTGTTATGCGGACCATGTGACGCGCGCAAGCACCGCCCAGGATGCTCATTGGATGTGGACTAGTGCGATCACGTGGCCCGCGCACTACATTTCCCACAACCCCGCGCGGGTCACGTGACGCGCTAATGTATAAAAACAATATAAAAACAATCTAATATTATTCAAGCTATATAGCTTCGTTTTTCATTTTTCTTTTGCCTATTATGTCTGGTACACACCAGACTTTTAGAATATACCTATTCCTAACAGTATTATAAGTCTTATCTTTCATATGTATTATGCCTAACTGTGATTGGCTTATGTTAATTGATGCTATGTTTGGCGCCGTTTTTAAAGTAACAGTGCACTTATATATATTTTATTCTTGCCAGGTTTTAATGTTATTCCATTTTGATAAAACCCTAGTGGTGAAACGCGTTAATGGATTTTATTATATACTTTTAATAATAAATTACGTTTGGCTTTATCTTTGTGCCATTCATACTTTTATTATATATTTTTATCACTCCAATTTTATATTATCTTTTCCTGGCATTTTATATATCCTAAGGTGGGGATTATACCGCCCACGCAATATCTCAAGTGCAGTGTCATCTGCACTTTATACTGTGAGTATATTTATTTTGTTTTGTATATATACCACATCTTATCTTCGGAGAGCACTATCTGTTGTCTATATATTTTTCTCCCTTCTCCTGAGAATTGGACAGCACCAGACCCAAAGTGGATCAGAATTTCGTGATATCCTACTAGCAGGGATTATACTGCAGAACGCCTATTCCCTCTGAGCTGGTCATAGCTCATGCAAATGTGAGTTCATTACATTTTTATTTTTCATCTGCCACGTACCCCACAACCTGCACCATTGGTCCTTTTCCCTTTTATATTTTACATATCACGGGAGGATCTAAAGCATCATAAGAAGAGAGAACATCCTACCAGTGCAACATTGACATTTATCCTTCTTTTATTTTTATATTTATTTTTATATTTTTATTGGGACTTATTTTATTGTACTTTTTAGGTCTCTTTTGGCGCAGCCTTTTTCTCCCTTTTCCGTTGCCATTTTAATAATGATAATCATCCTCGCTCTTCTTGTTTGTTGTGTGTTACCTTGTCTTAAGAAATGCCTACAAAAGACAGTTGATCAGACAATCGACCAGACCACCCCGACCTTCCTTCACCAATAGATTGATGACATAGACCGTGATACACCACATACACCCTTACAGTCCCACCGCACTAAATCAATAGCTACTTCCTCTTAAGGACATTCAGGGATAGCGTCTGTCTCTACGGGCAGAAGTCTGTCGCGGGAGAAGTAGTGGACAAGCTGCTATGGGTCACCCGCGCAGTGAAGCGTTCGAGGCCTGTTCAGACAGATGTGCAAGATAGCCTTTTTGTTATTTTTCTATAGGGACAGTATTAGAGTTAGAGATAGTAGTTATTAGTAAAATAGTCATTTTAAGGGGGGACTGTTATGGACAGAAGAATTAAACCAAAATGGCTATTTACTAATGTCTATTTATTCTGTGTTCACTATGTTAAAACTGGCTGCTAGAGTAAATATTCCCTTCCCTCCCAATGTGTTCAGTCACTATTTTCTCTGCAAGTTTCTCGTTACACATTCCTGTGTTAACAGCTTCCTTTACTAACTCCTCCCCCACTTCCTTTGTGCCAGTTAACAGCTAAATATGCCACGTGTAACAAAATGGAGAATCACTGTTAAAGTAACAAAGAAACTGCTCACTTCCCCTCCCATCGTGTATCCAGGACGGAGCTGGAATATAGGGGGGAGAATTCTGTAATGATGACATCACATCCTGTAGGGTGGGTTTAGACAAGACCCTTTAGACTGTTAACCAATTGTTGAATGTATACTGTATGTTTAAACTGTGATGTAGTTTTGCTTTAAGAACGAGCCCCTCACTTTGGGGAATAAAGCATTCCTTAGTATTTCACTGATCAGAAACTTTGTCTCCGGTGTGAATTACTTCTAGGGAAAGCGTGCACGCATTCATAAATCAATTTGGAAGGTGTAGATAGACAAGTTTTCTTTGATCTAAAACAATAAAAATAAATAATAAAATAATAATAATTTAAAAAAAATTAATATAACAAAAAAAACTTTTAAAATAAAATAATACAAAAATAATAAAAATGCCCACCCCCACCAAGGCTCTGCATCACACACTCAAACACTGCATTAATACACACTGCACTCATACACACATGCTGCATTCATACACACACTGCATCACACACACACACACACACTGCATGCATACACACTGCATCACACACACACACTGTAACGGATCGCCTGGCACCCCGACCGGGTACCTCCATTAATGGATGCTCCTAGCGCTTCCTGAGGACTCCAAGCACTCTGGCAGACACCACAATCACCGTATCGGAGAAGCATATGAATCTTCTCAAGCCTCTGAATGCTGTAGACAGTTGAATAGGAACCATACGAATAGGTTTTCAATCCTAGCAGTCAAACTGGAACAGCATACAATAAATCCTCCCCCAATAATGAGACGACACTTCACTTTGAGGGTTAAGCAGGAACTCAGGCTGGCACTCCCAGCCTGGTTTTTATTACAGTTGTGCACATACAGGACACACCCAGGGGGAGGCATAAAACAACCAATCAAGCAACAGTACAACCCACACATCCCCTCCCCTCAGATAAGCAATTAACATAATTATTACATACAGTAAAAATACAGTTTCCACACATACTCTGTAGCTTTAAAACCATACATCACATTCACACAAAAATACATATCCACAATCAATCCATTCAGGGGAACAACATATTAAAAAATGGCATGAATCAGACCAGGGGTTCAAAAGTTACTAAAAGTATCTTTTGTCCCTTACTAGCCGCATGGCAAACCGGTTTAGACAGGTTTTACATAGGCCTCTATCCTGGAGACAAAGAGGAAAGTAATCCAATTATCCAGGGCTAGAAGCAGACTCCATTAACCACATGGTTACAGAAAGACATAAAACACTTTAAAATACAGAAAGTTACTTTTTATCCATAACACACAGACATTTCACATATCCCCAGATAGCTCGGATCTGAGCGCACAAAACTACCGAATAGCGCGCAGATCCTATTCACACAGTACAATTGCCATGGAGCTAAAGTCTTTCCCATAGGCTTTCATTATATGAATAGGCTCCATGGTATAGCTATCTGGGGTATCACATTCCCATAAAGTCTGGTCCATAGTCCAAAGGCAAGAGGCGGGCAATCAGCCCCCTCCAAGGACACGTGGCGAGGTCGGTTTCGCCACACTTCTCCCCTTTACCCCCCAGACTAACAGGGTATCTGACCTCCTGCCGGTCAGTGCCCTGGTTAGTCCAGCAACCCACCCACAAAACAGAAACAGCAGTACAGCCCACCCACAATAACTGGTTACTACACCTGGGTAGAGGAGAACTTTGTCCAGGTCCAGGTGTCTCACCACGGCTGTGTGGGGGACTGGTAGTCTGCCTTGGTGGGTTGCTGAGTGGGCAGAGACCAGCGGTACTCTGCCCTGGTGCCAGTACTACCGCGGAAGTAGCCTGGTTGGAGCCTGGTTGTGGGAGGGAGAGACCGACTGTCTCCCCTCTGGCTATACTGCTCTGTGGCTGGGGGACAGGATCGACCGTCCCTACCCCTTGGGCTGTAAGTGCAGAGACTACGGTCCCATCTGCACAGTTGCGGGGCTCAACATCTCCCCTTGGTGGGTTAGGCTGCCGCTGGAGAGAGGGTTTAACAGGCTCCTCTCCCTGACACTCTCTCTGCTGGTGGAGAGGGGGACCAGCTGTCTCCCCTTTCATTATTTTGTCCTGCTGCTGGGGTGTGAGACTGACGGTCTCTGCTCCCTGCAGGACACACTGCTGCTGGGGAGGAAGGACGACACCTTTAGCTCCCTGAGGTACACACTGTCGCTGGGGAGGAAGGATTGCACCCTCAGCTCCCTGGGGTACATACTGCTGCCGGGGAGGAAGGATTGCACCCTCAGCTCCCTGGGGTACACACTGCCGCTGGGGAGGAAGGACGACACCTTCGGCTCCCTGGGTTACACACTGCCGCTGGGGAGGACGGACGACACCATCAGCTCCCTGGGGTACACACTGCCGCTGGGGAGGAAGGATGGCACCTTCAGCTACCTGGGATACACACTGCCGCTGGGGAGGAAGGATTGCACCTTCAGCTCCCTGGGGTACACACTGCCACTGGGGAGGAAGGACGGCACCTTCAGCTCCCTGGGGTACACACTGCCACTGGGGAGGAAGGACGGCACCTTCAGCTCCCTGGGATACACACTGCCGCTGGGGAGGAAGGATTGCACCTTCAGCTCCCTGGGGTACACACTGCCGGTGGGGAGGAAGGACGGCACCTTTAGCTCCCTGGGATACACACTGCCGCTGGGGAGGAAGGATTGCACCTTCAGCTCCCTGGGGTACACACTGCCGCTGGGGATCTGGACCGACTGCCCAGCATCCCTGTAGGGCCGGTAGAGAGACCTCGGTCCCATCTCCACCTGCCTGCTGGGGGCCTTTCCAGTACCACTCTATGCAGTCCTCTACTTTGGGTTTCTCTGGTTTGTGTTGGTGGAGGATACCGGCTACCTCATCTCCTTGACCATGTCTCACCATTAACAGCATGAATTTGTGCTCGAGATCACGTGACCTCTGGTTCTCTTTAAGCAGTTGCTGCGCAACTGCATCAATAATCTCCTCCGGGGGATTCGGGCCATATTTGGCTATTCTCCTCAGTAGCAAAATCTACGCCTTCATATCGATAGAACATGACTGCTGGTGGGGACGCTGTTCGGAGACAAGCGTTGCCCTCAATATGCTCTCATACGATACCAATACGGGTGTCTCCAAGGTGCTGCTCCTCACACTAGGACGCCATCCCACCGCTTGCCACCAATGTAATGGATCGCCTGGCACCCGACCGGGTACCTCCGTTAATGGATGCTTCTAGCGCTTCCTGAGGACTCCAAGCACTCTGGCAGACACCACAATCACCATATCGGAGAAGCATATGAATCTTCTCAAGCCTCTGAATGCTGTAGACAGTTGAATAGGAACCATACGAATAGGTTTTTAATCCTAGCATTCAAACTGGAACAGCATACAATAAATCCTCCCCCAATAATGAGACGACACTTCACTTTGAGGGTTAAGCAGGAACTCAGGCTGGCACTCCCAGCCTGGTTTTTATTACAGTTGTGCACATACAGGACACACCCAGGGGGGGCATAAAACAACCAATCAAGCAACAGTACAACCCACACATCCCCTCCCCTCAGATAAGCAATTAACATAATTATTACATACAGTAAAAATACAGTTTCCACACTGAAAGAATATTAGATAGTTAATTTCTCTTATGTCATTTTATAAGATGTATGATCAATATTGCTGACTGAAGGGATATGAAACAGTTAAACTACTTTTTGCTTTGTATGCTAAATTTAATGTACGTCATAGATATGCTGACTGTGGCAAGACTTGGACAATAACATTTTTCCTTATAGGATGTATGACAATGTGATAATATGCTTAGTATACAATTCTATAGGATGTAAGACAATGCTAAATACTCAGGATGTCTTGCCCAGGATCCAGACATATTCAAGAAAGTCTTATCTTTACATTGCCAGAATAACATGTGATATTTAAGGAAGTAATCAATCTTATATTCTGTATGGCATATCTCATGACACATGTAAATAAAATTGTATAAATGCCCGATTCACAGTAATACAGATTGAGAACTTGTCAAGCACCTTTCGTGTCTGTCCGTTATTTGCTAAACAAGTTTCTCCCGTCAATTGATGTGGTGACAGAGAGATACAGAATTGAGGGAATTGAGTCCAAGACAGCATTCACCCTTTCAGCTTGGTGTCAAAAGTGGGATCAGCAAACAGCAAAACCATTGGGTAAGTAGCCTTTTTGTGTCTTAATTGACACTGATTGTCTATGATTCCCTTTGGTTTAGTGTAAGACTGTATCCAGTAGGAAAGGTGTAAGGACTCTAGTTATATTGAGACCATGAGAGGTCTCCGGTTTATATTGAGACTATAAGAGGGTTCTTGGTAACCCAGGTTAGTATCTAAGATAGATACAGGGTATCTCAGGTAGATACAGGTTTTTGAGACCATACAAGGTCTCCGGTTTATTAAGACTATAGGTGTTCTGAGGAGCACGGTTTATAGATCTATAAGTGTAACCCAAACTTCTCTTTCTCCCGGTCACCTTTGTTTGGCTTAAGTGTTCTTTGTGGGTGATTGTTTGTCTACATTGGGGACACACTTTGGTAAGTTAGTAGTGTCCCCACTCTGAGTCAACAGTATGGGAAATGTGAGTTCAGGTCCTGAGTGACCAATATGTGTACATGTATATGTGTGTGTATGTATTTATGTATGTATAAGATAGCAGTACTTTTAAACAAATGGAGGTTTTTAAAAATACATAGGGATTAAGGAGAGAACGCAGGTAACTTGTTTTTCTTTGGTTTTTATGATATATTGGGGCTGATGTGTATTGTAGTCCTTGCTGCTGCCCAGTAGTGATGGGAGTGAGCGCAGGACTTATCTTTCTGCAAGATAGCAGTACTGTATATTAGAAAAGAACTGACTCACAGATTGTACCTGATAGACCTACCTTAAATCGTTTTGCTTTATTTTTTCTGTCGCATAGAAGTATAAGTTTTATTGTAAGTTATTTCACATGGGATCTGTGTGCCTGGTATGATTGTTGCTTTAAAAATACCATAAGCCCACTACACTTTCTATGAGAGTGGGATAAGTGTAAATGTGTTAAATGATGAGCTCAGTATGTTTTATACCGAGACAAAAAAGAGACACTTCATTAGTATTTGAAAGTTAATTCCCCATATGGGATTAATTGTATAGAACACCAATCAGCACATCTTCCCTGCCATGTGTGTTTGTTGCAAAGGATCCATACTAAATATGATTTTTGTTTGAAAATAACAGAGTAACATTTTACATTTTCAGTGGTCCAACACATGCTTTATGTTGTGCTGTAAGCTAACCTTTTATTGCTACAGATGCCTTAGATGATCCAGTACAATAACTACTGCTTGTGTCTTCTATGTCTCACATTATGTTTTATTTTAAATTGTGGTATATAGCCTGTACCAGAGATCATGGACAAAGGTTTCTACCTGTTGTACAAAGGCTCTTGGAGACTGACCGGTCTAAGGTTTGCCATGCCTTTTAAACATGGTATAGAATATTTTTTTTTTTTTTTTTAAGTCGAGTAGAGTAAAGTAATGAAGTTAATTAAGAAAATATATACATAAGAATCCCTAAAATGAATCTAATCTAATATTGGTATACCATAACAAATATGTTCTGATTACAGCTGTTAACTGTTTATTCTGTGTAAATGGTGATTGTGATAATGTGTGAAGTGTGCAGTTTAACTGGAAAGTGGTTTAATTTATATGTTGCTGTATTGTTTTAAAATTATATATGAATCAGTTTGTCACAGTCTAGTGATACTGATAAGAATGCCAGCTAAATAACCTAGCAAATAACTGTTTTACTAGCTGTTGAATACTAGCGTTTTGGCTGAGGATAGTTAGAGTTGTGTTCTGTTATAGCTATATGGGAATGGAGATTTTTGAGATATTAGTTTAAGATTGCTTTTATATTGTGTCTGTGTTTCCTAGGAGGGAGACAGAGTGTGTAGTTGCGTGCCCATAAATGTGATTTCTGTATTGGCATATCTGCTGGGTACCCATTATGTGTTTCTACAAAGATACTGTTATATGGTTTGAAATTTATTGTTGTTTATGAGCTTAGTACTTCAGCAGGATGTGCTAAAATGTGGAATGAGGTGGAAGTTGAAATGTTGAGATTATGGAAGAATAAGCAGTCTATATTCACTGTTTTGGCATATAAGCAAGATGCAAAGGAAGAGATTGGTAATATGATTTGTGTTGGAAGGATGAGGCAAGTTTAATGTCTGGAGATGATATGGATCTCCTTAAAATACAGTCATGCCTTGGTAATATGTTGCCACAGTATTCTTTGCTTGTGAAATAATTGATTTCAGACTGGGCCAATTTGGGTGGCTAAGATTTTCTTACCAAGGTTATAGAAAAGGAAAATGCAGGTTGTTTTGACTTCAGAAAAGATTTAGGAAGTAAGGTTTTTAGGAAGTAAGGTTGCTTATTATGCTCAGGGATTGCAACACTGTCCACCTACACAGGCTGAGAGCGAACATGGGATGGAGCACATAACGCCCGTGGATGGGGTGATCAAAGAGGGGCAAGGGGATGGAGACAGGGAAATCAGGGTTATAGTGGCAGGGGTAACCAAGGAGGAATAGACAGGAACACTTGTTTTAACTGTGGCCAGTATGGCCACTGGAGGAATGAGTGTCCACACCCCAGGAAACCCCACGCACCCCAACAACCCCACTATTCTCAAAATATGCCCGGTAGATAAGAATAACACCAGACCCACTCCCAACACCACTGGCCAGCATATTGCTTAGTTCAGGACTTTAGAGCCCTGAATAGTGTAATTGTGCCCATTGCACCTGTAACGGATCACCTGGCACCCCGACTTGGTACCTCCGTTAATGGATGCTCCTAGCGCTTCCTGAGGACTCCAAGCTCTCTGGCAGACACCACAATCACCGAATCCGAGAAACCTTTAAATTCTCCCAAGCGTATGAATGCTGTAGACCATTGAATAGGAACCATACGAATAGGCTTGTACTCCTAGCAGTCAACTGGAACAGCATACAAAAATCCTTCCCCCAATAATGAGACGACACATCACTTTGAGGGTAAAACAGGAACTCTGGACTGGCTCATCCAGCCTGGCTTTTATTACACTAATCCACATACAGGCCACACCCAGGGGGAGGCATAAAATAACCAATCACATACATGGTTCAGCCCACACATCCCCTCCCCTCAGATAACATTAAACTCAATTATCCGGTACACTTTTTCAGCCAAGTTCTGGATGTACCCCAAAACCCGGGGGTACACCTTTAAATCCAGCATCGCTGGATAGCCCTTATTCAGGGGGACAACATATCCAAAATTCAAGTAATTCGGATGAATGGTTCGTGAGATATGGGGTTCCAAAGATTTGACCGACCGCATGGGTAAAGTATCCGAAAACAGTTCCATGCATTTTGGCCCTGCGGTCGGTCACAAACAAGGGAATGAAAACAGGCGAATTGCCTGTGTTATAGAGCCTGGAGAGGGTTTGAATGAATTCCCTTGTTTATGGGGTTCTTTCTACCGAACGGCGGGTCATTCGGTAGTTTCCATACGAATTTCTGGAAGTATGGAAGTCTCAGCGGTGTTTGCCTAGTCAAGTGTCCGATTTTAGTTCCAGACACTCGACGGCAAAACACCGCTGTTCGGTAGTTTAAGATGGCCGCCGCCACGTGTTTGTTTCCCGAATGGCGGCCACCCAGAGGACAAAGAAGACATTACACTGATTGCCAATTACCCGTTTGCAACATTGTTGCAAACTGTAATTGGAGGCACACTTATTCCTGGGTGGTCTGGTTGTTCTGTAGTTTCACTCAATATAATAAATGGAGTGATTCTACCGAACAATCAGATGAATGCTGCATACATATCCCAGGTTAAACTTAATACACATATAATATTACAGGCAGTACACTAGAACATGCTTCACAGTCTTAAAGGGACAGTAGTCCCAAAAGTCCCAATGTGTCCATAGATGCTGTTAAAAGGGCCAGTAGCAGCAATATACAGTACAATATGCCCAAATATAAATCTTTAAGTGTACCAATTTTCCAGGGGCCATAGTCAGCAGGTAAGAGGCAGGCAGCCAGGCCCCTCCAATGTCCAGTGGCGAGGTGGGTTCCGCCACATTTCTCCCCTTTCCCATTTAGACTATCCAGACTCCAGACCTCCAGTCGGTCTGGGGCTCTGATAGTCGGCTGGCTGTCCTTACAGGGGGTAGTTGTCCAGATGGCCCCCTGCCACTCGTGTCCAGTTGTAAGTCCAAGGCTTGGGGAAAAAGTAACCAGGGTGTCCTCTCCCCTGGTTGAATACAGCTGTTGTTGGGGAAAAACGACTGTCTCCCCTTCCGATATTTTGTCTGGCTGTTGTGGACTAGGACCGACTGTCCCTATCCCCAGTGGTGTAGGTGCAGAGACTACGGTCCCATCTGCACGGTTGTGGGGTTTACTGTCTCCCCTTGGTGTGCTAAGCTGCCGCTGGGGAGAGGGGATGACAAACTCCTCTCCCTGAACCGTAGACTGCCACTGGGGAGCAAGGACGGCTCCTTCAGCTCCCTGTAACTTGGGCACAGAGACCACGGTCCCATCTGTGCTGTTGTGGGGCTTACTGTCTCCCCTTGGTGAGCTGTGCTGCCGCTGGGGAGAGGGAATAACAACCTCCTCTCCCTGAACCGTAGACTGCTGCTGGGGAGCAAGGACATCTCCTTCAGCTCCCTGTAGCTTGGGCACAGAGACCACGGTCCCATCTGTGCTGGTGTGGGGCTTACTGTCTCCCCTTGGTGTGTTAGGTTGCCGCTGGGGAGGGAGGACGCTGCTCTCCTCTCCCTGCACTTTACTGATCCGCCGCTGGGGAGAGGTGGTAGCAAGCTCCTCTCCCCTACATACTTCTATACTCTGTGGAGGGAGACCGACTGTCTCTACTCCCAATACAGTGTCCTGCTGCTGGGGAAAGGAGACTGGGCTCTCTCTTCCCTGCTGGACACTCTGCTGCCGGGGAATGGAGACTGGGCTCCCAATTCCCAACAAATCACACTGCCACTGGGGAGGGAGGACGGCCTCTTCAGCTCCCTGTAACTTGGGCACAGAGACCACGGTCCCATCTGTGCTGGTGTGGGGCTTACAGTCTCCCCCTGGTACATTAAGCTGCCGCTGGGGAGAGGTGGTAACCAGCTCCTCTCCCATTAGAACACTCTGCCCATTGATGATCCGCCGCTGGGGAGAGGTGGTAACAATCTCCTCTCCCATTAGAACACTCTGCCCATTGATGATCTGCCGCTGGGGAGAGGAGGTAATAATCTCCTCTCCCATGCCTACTTTCAGTCTTTGTGGAGGGAGACCGACTGTCTCTCCTCCCAATTCAGTGTCCTGCTGCTGGGGAACGGAGACTGGGCTCTCTATTCCCAAAAAATCACGCTGCTGCTGGGGGGTAGGACCAACTACCTCTGCCCCCTGTAACTCAGCCTGCCGCTGGGGAGGGAGGACGCTGCTCTCCTCTCCCTGCACTTCACACTGCCGCTGGGGATCTGGGCCGACTGCCCAGCATCCCTGTAGGGCCGGTAGAGAGACTGCAGTCCCATCTCCACTTGCCATCTGTGGGTCTTCCCAGGACCAACCCGTGAGGCCCCTCAACATTTGTGAGTAAGGGCCACCTGCTTCCCCACCTGGCAACTCTGGCTGCTGCTGGGGATCTGGGCCGGTTGCCCAGCATCCCGGTGGAGAGACCTTGGTCCCATCTCTACCTGCCTGTTGTGGTTCCTCACAGGACCAGTCTATGAGGACCCCCACTTCGGGTTCCTCCCGCCGCCTCAGGGAAAGACGGCTAACCTCCTCGGATGCAGCCTCTACTCGGCTGCTGTAACGCTCCTGCTGCTGAGCATACTTCCTCTCTTTCGCCAACCGGAATTCTCGGTCCAGCCTTGTGTTTCGCTCAGCCATGACCTGGTTCCAGATCACCCGGCGTGTCTCCATGGGTATATCATCCCCATACTCGGCCACTCGCTGCCTCACCTCGGCCAGCCAATCATCTCCAGAGCGAGAACCTTCCATACTTGTCTGCTCCCAGGGGCGCTGCACGACTGCTAGCGTTGCCCTCAATTTGTAAATCCAAACAGTGTCTCTGAGCTGCTTTACCTCACACTAGGACGCCATCCCACCGCTTGCCACCAATGTAACGGATCACCTGGCACCCCGACTTGGTACCTCCGTTAATGGATGCTCCTAGCGCTTCCTGAGGACTCCAAGCTCTCTGGCAGACACCACAATCACCGAATCCGAGAAACCTTTAAATTCTCCCAAGCGTATGAATGCTGTAGACCATTGAATAGGAACCATACGAATAGGCTTGTACTCCTAGCAGTCAACTGGAACAGCATACAAAAATCCTTCCCCCAATAATGAGACGACACATCACTTTGAGGGTAAAACAGGAACTCTGGACTGGCTCATCCAGCCTGGCTTTTATTACACTAATCCACATACAGGCCACACCCAGGGGGAGGCATAAAATAACCAATCACATACATGGTTCAGCCCACACATCCCCTCCCCTCAGATAACATTAAACTCAATTATCCGGTACACTTTTTCAGCCAAGTTCTGGATGTACCCCAAAACCCGGGGGTACACCTTTAAATCCAGCATCGCTGGATAGCCCTTATTCAGGGGGACAACATATCCAAAATTCAAGTAATTCGGATGAATGGTTTGTGAGATATGGGGTTCCAAAGATTTGACCGACCGCATGGGTAAAGTATCCGAAAACAGTTCCATGCATTTTGGCCCTGCGGTCGGTCACAAACAAGGGAATGAAAACAGGCGAATTGCCTGTGTTATAGAGCCTGGAGAGGGTTTGAATGAATTCCCTTGTTTATGGGGTTCTTTCTACCGAACGGCGGGTCATTCGGTAGTTTCCATACGAATTTCTGGAAGTATGGAAGTCTCAGCGGTGTTTGCCTAGTCAAGTGTCCGATTTTAGTTCCAGACACTCGACGGCAAAACACCGCTGTTCGGTAGTTTAAGATGGCCGCCGCCACGTGTTTGTTTCCCGAATGGCGGCCACCCAGAGGACAAAGAAGACATTACACTGATTGCCAATTACCCGTTTGCAACATTGTTGCAAACTGTAATTGGAGGCACACTTATTCCTGGGTGGTCTGGTTGTTCTGTAGTTTCACTCAATATAATAAATGGAGTGATTCTACCGAACAATCAGATGAATGCTGCATACATATCCCAGGTTAAACTTAATACACATATAATATTACAGGCAGTACACTAGAACATGCTTCACAGTCTTAAAGGGACAGTAGTCCCAAAAGTCCCAATGTGTCCATAGATGCTGTTAAAAGGGCCAGTAGCAGCAATATACAGTACAATATGCCCAAATATAAATCTTTAAGTGTACCAATTTTCCAGGGGCCATAGTCAGCAGGTAAGAGGCAGGCAGCCAGGCCCCTCCAATGTCCAGTGGCGAGGTGGGTTCCGCCACAGCACCCATTGTCCCTGATGTGATATCCCTCATTACAGCCATTTCACATGATGCCACTTGCTTCACTGTTATTGATTTAAGTAATGCATTTTTTCTATACCTATTGATCAAGAGACACAGCTACTTTTGGTTTTTATTTTAATTTTTGAAGGCTGTCAGTTTACCTGGACACGCTTACCCAAGGCTATGTGGATTCCCCAGCTGTTTATTCGTTGGTACTCCAACATACTCTAAAAAACATGGACCCCGGTCTTGGTTCCGTCCTTTTGCAATATGTTGATGATTTGTTATTATGTAGCCCTAGCTATGAGGCAAGCACTGTGGATACTGTCAGCAACTGTGGGTCACAAGGTTGTTAAACACAAAATGCAATTGTGTAAATCAAAGGTTGATTACTTAGGTTTTGTTCTGGCTTCAGGCACCAGACAATTGAGTCCAACACTTATTGAGGTCATTCAGAGGATTCCTACACCCACTACTCAGAAGGAGTTGCTCACATTCCTCGGCATGATTAATTACTGCTGCCAGTGGATCCCTAAATCCTAAGGGAGGCTGTACGTTCTGACAGCCCTGAAAATGTCTGCTGGTCACCAGACATGCTAGCTGCATATATTGCCCTTAAAGTTGTTATTGTGCAAGCCCAGGCTTTAGGACTACCTGTCTATTGTAAATCATTTTATTTGTATGCTCGGGACAAACTGTAAAACCATGGCCGCGGTCTGTGCATAAGAGCAAGGAGGCGGTATGCGTCCCATAGCATTCTTTTCCAAGGTAGCTTGAGCACAGGGTATGCCGGCGTGTCTCAGAGCATTGACAGCATGTGCAATGGCTGTTGAAACTGCTACTACTATCACACTAGGGCATCCCACAATACTTCATGCCAGTCACCAGGTCACTCAGCTGATAACAAATCTCACTACACAACACATGACAGCCCAGCGCTTAAGTGGTTATGAGATTCTTTTTCTTAATACCCAGAATCTGTCTATTGTCTATAGACTTGTTAATTCTGGTCCTGTTTGTTTTGCATGCTATTCTCATTTCTGCATCTGACTCTGTGTCTATACCATCTAAGCCTCATAATTAGTAATGACATTTCCAGAGGAAATGCCTTGGCTGACAAAGTGGCAAAAGGAAGTTGCAGCCATAATGTTTACTATGAAATATTTCCTGCTATGCTTTTTGGATTAAACAAGGTTTAGAGAAAGATCAGAATGATCTGTTCTCTAAAGAGGGGAGAATACTTGAAGCAAACAGTCTTTTGTAAGATAGTGTGAACCATGTATGAGAACACATCCTAATATTTCACACAAATCACAGCACGAACATTTGCCCCCTCCAGCTGCTCTTTTTACACACTTACAGATTGATTTTATTCATGTATCCAAAATTGGTAAGAATACTTACTGGTCATAGTTGATCAGTTTAGTAGATGGCATGAGGCCTTTGTGACATCTAGGGAAGATGCTAGGACTGTAGTGAAGATTGTTGTTACTGAAATTATTCCCAGGTATGGCTGCTCTCTGCAGGATTGGCTCTGATAATGGCTCGGTTTTTGCCAGTAAGGTTACCAAGGAACTTGCTAAATTCTTGCAAGTTACCTGGAAGTTTCATATACCTTATCATCCACAGTGTACAGGGGTAGTTGAAAGGATGAATAGGACTATTAAGGAAAAGCCCAGAATTTACCCAGGAACATGGGTAAATTGGACTAGATATCTACCAGCTATTTTAGCTGAGATAAGAATGACTCCCCACAAGGTGACTAAATTATCTCCATTTGAGATTTTGATGGGACGACCTTTTCCCACACCCTGGGCCAGGGAACCGCTTGTTATAATGTCTGGGGATTTACAGCTAATACAAGAACAGTATGTACAGGAATTGTTAATAAAACCGAATTGTATGTATGACAATGTTTCTTCGTAGTTTTCCCTTACCTTCACAGGAACCTACTCATCCATACCAGCCCGGTGACAAGGTGTATATCCGTCAGCTGAACAGAACCAAGAAAGGAGGATACCCTTTTGGACCACCTGCTACTGTGATTGCTGTAACCAGAACCGCTGTCCTCACAGATTCCGATGACATCTGGATTCACGCATCCCGAAGGAAGCTGTGTCCAAAGAGGGGAGCCAAGGAAGACAACACCACTCCTCGCTCAGAAACAGAAGAAGTTCCCCTTAGTGAAGCATCATGGCTTTTACACCGTATCGTAGATTGAGAGGATCATACGTACCTGAGACCAAGATTATGTTTTGCGCTATGCTTTCTGGAGTTGTTATACTCCCTCTGATATTGTTCCTTGAATGCCATTATGAGTACAAGTCAATGGCAAGTTTGAAACCTGTTTGTTTCTGGAAAAAGGACTCTGACACGATGAACAATTCTTCAATACCCCCAGCCCAATTAGGCCTTAGCCCCTCATCTAGCATTCGTCACACACGCTCCCTCAAGAACCTTTCTCCACCACCTTTCTATCAGCATGTAATATGCAATCATTCATTCACTGAAAGCATTTGGATGAATTGGACAAATAGTAACCCTTATAAGTACCAGTTACCCATATGGAATGTGTCCATAGCTAATGAAACCGATGCATTATGTTTGTTTAAAGGTTCATGGAAAATTGTTAGATCTTATAACGCAGAAATGTGCATAGTTAAGGTTGCTAATTACACTAATATCTGTGTCACATTATTTAACAGAAGTTCTGATGGTAAGAAGACCACCTAAACAGGTTTTGGGATATATATATATATATATTATAAGAAAATTAATAAGGTTGCATATCAATATAAACAGACAGGCCTTATTACTTTTAATAATGATTATACAACTGGTACCATTAATTGGAAAAGGGGACAAATGTTAGTTATTATGAACGACACACACACACACCTATTCCATCCACATGTGTTAATACAACTGCCTTCCTACAAGCTGTACATGTGTCATTAAAAATCACTACTCCTGTTGTAACATTATGTAACACAGCAAACAAAAGGCAGAAAAGGGAATGGTATGACACACTGTTAGGAGGTGCTGGAACCACTATGGGTATACTAAATAGTTATAGATATGGAGACCCTCAAGAATAAGTTAAACATGGCCAGCATGCATATAGGGAGTGGTTTCCATGCTACTGCAAACTGGGCTCCAACTGTTGTTAAATCACAGGTTACAGGATTGGATTTAGATAAATCAATGTATAATTATTTAGATAATTTAACTGTTGCAACTATGAAATTCACAACAGGTCTAAGTAATTGGAGTATTTGTGCCATCAGGTAGTTATGGATGCAACAACAAGGATTGGCATTAGAAAACACACTAATGATTCTTAAATTAGAGGAGATTAGAAGAATGCTTAACCACACAGATAATGAATGGTTACTTCTAAAACCCCAATCCACTAAATGCAATCAATGGTTAACTGGTAATGTTTCATATTTTTCATGCTCATGCTATTTTACACTATGTCATATATCAAAGGATGTTAAATTAGCTTGTCAATTTAACACATTACCAGTACCAGTTTATGATCTCTTTACCATGAATTTAACCTGGTGGGCACCCACATGCACAGGGGACTATATTTTTCCCAAAGATAACACACACAGGTAGCCACACATATCCTAAAAGGAGAACTCTTTAAGGTGAGTTCTGAAGTTTAGAATGATTTAGCCCATCATTGGTACAATGCTTTACTGGTTGGTCCCTTACTGGATCCCAGATAATGAAATCATTCTTTTATCCACTTGTTATTGTAGCCCTGATTTTATTGTGTATGAATTTTTATAACTGCCACCTTACTTGTATATTGAGGAAGAGAATACAGAAATTAATTCATAATGCAGAACAGAAACAATTTGAAGTTCTCCTCTCTGCCACTGGAGGGTATCAACCCATCTTTAAAACTGGGCCTTAGGAATTACCACATGGGAATCGAGGTGAAGAAATTAATGAAAGTCCCGCAGGGAGTGACTAGCACCCCTGAAAATACCATGTGGAAGTTTCTCTGTCCTGGTAAGATTTTATTGATAAGATGAGCAAATGTTATTATTTTTGCTCAAAGAGGGGGTTGAAAGAATATTAGATAGTTAATTTCTCTTATATCATTTTATAAGATGTATGATCAATATTGCTGACTGAAGGGATATGAAACAGTTAAACTACTTTTTGCTTTGTATGCTAAATTTAATGTACGTCATAGATATGCTGACTGTGGCAAGACTTGGACAATAACATTTTTCTTTATAGGATGTATGACAATGTGATAATATGCTTAGTATACAATTCTATAGGATGTAAGACAATGCTAAATACTCAGGATGTCTTTCCCAGGATCCAGACATATTCAAGAAAGTCTTATCTTTACATTGCCAGAATAACATGTGATATTTAAGGAAGTAATCAATCTTATATTCTGTATGGCATATCTCATGACACATGTAAATAAAATTGTATAAATCACCGATTCACAGTAATACAGATTGAGAATTGTCAAGCACCTTTCGTGTCTGTCCGTTATTTGCTAAAAAAGTTTCTCCCGTCAATTGATGTGGTGACGAGAGATACAGAATTGAGGGAATTGAGTCCAAGACAGCATTAACCCTTTCACACACATACTCTGTAACTTTAAAACCATACACCACATTCACACAAAAATACATATCCACAATCAATCCATTCAGGGGAACAACATATTAAAAAAATGGCATGAATCAGGGGTTCAAAAGTTACTAAAAGTATCTTTTGTCCCTTACTAGCCGCATGGCAAACCGGTTTAGACAGGTTTTACATAGGCCTCTATCCTGGAGACAAAGAGGAAAGTAATCCAATTATCCAGGGCTAGAAGCAGACTCCATTAACCACATGGTTACAGAAAGACATAAAACACTTTAAAATACATAAAGTCACCTTTTACACATAACACACAGACATTTCACATATCCCCAGATAGCTGGGATCTGAGCGCACAAAACTACCGAATAGCGTGCAGATCCTATTCACACAGTACAATTGCCATGGAGCTAAAGTCTTTCCCATAGTCTTTCATTATATGAATAGGCTCCATGGTATAGCTATCTGGGGTATCACATTCCCATAAAGTCTGGTCCATAGTCCAAAGGCAAGAGGCGGGCAATCAGCCCCCTCCAAGGACACGTGGCGAGGTCGGTTTCACCACACACACACACTGCACTCATACACACACTGCACTCATACACACACACTGCACTCATACGCACACTGCACTCACACACACTGCACTCATACACACACTGCACTCATACACACACACACACTGCACTCATACACACACTGCACTCATACACACACACTGCATTCATACACACTGCACTCATACACACTGCACTCATACACACACACTGCACTCTTACACACACACTGCACTCATACACACACTGCACTCATACACACACACACTGCACTCATACACACACTGCACTCATACACACACTGCACTCATACACACACTGCACTCATACACACACACTGCATTCATACACACTGCACTCATACACACACACACTGCACTCATACACACACTGCACTCATACACACATTGCATTCTCATACACACACTGCACTCATACACACACACTGCACTCATACACACACTGCACTCATACACACACACTGCATTCATACACACACTGCACTCATACACACACTGCACTCATACACACACTGCACTCATACACACTGCACTCATACACACACACTGCATTCATACACACACTGCACTCATACACACATTGCATTCTCATACACACACACTGCACTCATACACACACACTGCACTCATACACACACACTTTAAATAAATATTCAATTAATATAATTTTTTTAGGATCTAATTTTATTTAGAGATTTACCAGTAGCTGCTGCATTTCTCACCCAAGTCTTATACTCGAGTCAATAGGTTTTCCCAGTTTTTGGGGGTAAAATTAGGGGCCTCGGCTTATATTTGGGTCGGCTTATACTCGAGTATATACGGTAGATAGTATTAGGTAGCCATACGAACCTTAGGATTTAGCAAAAAACTTATAGTGGGAATCTTCCCAATGCTAATTAGTCCGTAGACAACTAGATGAGTTGGAAATGTGAGCAAAACTCACAAGGGTAGCATATTAGGTAATGGCTGTTAAATGTTTGAAAACTGTGTCTGTCCGTTATTTGCTAAAAAAGTTTCTCCCGTCAATTGATGTGGTGACCGAGAGATACAGAATTGAGGGAATTGAGTCCAAGACAGCATTAACCCTTTCACACACATACTCTGTAACTTTAAAACCATACACCACATTCACACAAAAATACATATCCACAATCAATCCATTCAGGGGAACAACATATTAAAAAATGGCATGAATCAGGGGTTCAAAAGTTACTAAAAGTATCTTTTGTCCCTTACTAGCCGCATGGCAAACCGGTTTAGACAGGTTTTACATAGGCCTCTATCCTGGAGACAAAGAGGAAAGTAATCCAATTATCCAGGCTAGAAGCAGACTCCATTAACCACATGGTTACAGAAAGACATAAAACACTTTAAAATACATAAAGTCACCTTTTACACATAACACACAGACATTTCACATATCCCCAGATAGCTGGGATCTGAGCGCACAAAACTACCGAATAGCGCGCAGATCCTATTCACACAGTACAATTGCCATGGAGCTAAAGTCTTTCCCATAGTCTTTCATTACATGAATAGGCTCCATGGTATAGCTATCTGGGGTATCACATTCCCATAAAGTCTGGTCCATAGTCCAAAGGCAAAAGGCGGGCAATCAGCCCCCTCCAAGGACACGTGGCGAGGTCGGTTTCGCCACACACACACACTGCACTCATACACACACACTGCACTCATACACACACTGCATTCATACACACTGCACTCATACACACACACTGCACTCATACGCACACTGCACTCACACACACTGCACTCACACCCACTGCACTCATACACACACTGCACTCATACACACACTGCACTCATACACACACACACACACACACACACACACACACTGCACTCATACACACACTGCACTCATACACACACACACACTGCATTCATACACACTGCACTCATACACACTGCACTCATACACACACACTGCACTCTTACACACACTGCACTCATACACACACTGCACTCATACACACACTGCACTCATACACACACACACTGCACTCATACACACACTGCACTCATACACACACTGCACTCATACACACACTGCACTCATACACACACACTGCATTCATACACACTGCACTCATACACACACACTGCACTCATACACACACTGCACTCATACACACATTGCATTCTCATACACACACACTGCACTCATACACACACACTGCACTCATACACACACTGCACTCATACACACACACTGCATTCATACACACACTGCACTCATAGACACACTGCACTCATACACACACTGCACTCATACACACTGCACTCATACACACACACTGCATTCATACACACACTGCACTCATACACACACTGCACTCATACACACATTGCATTCTCATACACACACACTGCACTCATACACACACACTTTAAATAAATATTCAATTAATATAATTTTTTTTAGGATCTAATTTTATTTAGAGATTTACCAGTAGCTGCTGCATTTCTCACCCAAGTCTTATACTCGAGTCAATAGGTTTTCCCAGTTTTTTGGGGTAAAATTAGGGGCCTCGGCTTATATTTGGGTCGGCTTATACTCGAGTATATACGGTAGATAGTATTAGGTAGCCATACGAACCTTAGGATGTAGCAAAAAACTTATGGTGGGAATCTTCCCAATGCTAGTTAGTCCGTAGACAACTAGATGAGTTGGAAATGTGAGCCAAACTCACAAGGGTAGCATATTAGGTAATGGCTGTTAAATGTTTGAAAACTGTTAAACAGCTCATAAACGGATACAGTATCTATGAGTCATGCACAGTGTGTGTTTAGAGGAAACAATAATAACAAAAAAAGAAAGAGGTATCCCCTAAAGGGTAGAGGCTGTAAACATCTACTTCAGAAAAGCAGTATATTATCAACTGCACATGTATCGTGATTATAGTGATCTATAAATGGATACAGTCCCAGGTAACATCAGGGGTGTAGGGGATATTTTTTGCGTTAGGGGTAATGTATTGTAGCGGACGTAAAAGAATCTAGAGGGAGCCGTGTAAATCAAACTTATAAAGTAGTCGGTAAATAACACTGTCTCCCTAGTTTTAATATTCCAGGTGGTCCCAAGGTACAAACTGAGTGTCAGAGAACTTGAGGGGAAAATAGAGAGTGAACGGCAGATAAGATCGCATAAATAATGCGATCAGAGTGTAAGCCTATACTACTCTTAACACCCTCATTCTCTAAAACACAATCCTAGTGCCTAGGTTGGAAAAACGTATATTAGGTGAATAACGTTGGTCCAATCAGACAGAGCTCTTCATTACTCTAAAAGATCGCTAAGTATAAGTGGATAGCCTTTAGAAGAGTAGCGTAACGGGAGTGCTCTTAGGTAAAATCACCATAAGGTATACGTATCAGTCGGTGGCTAGGAGGAATAGAGAGTTGTTAATTACGAGTGGTCGTTGAGATACGGCATAATAGGGGTAATAGTACAATAGTCCCTCCAAACACAGAGAACATCGAGCAATTTAAACGTTTAGATAAAGAATATAGAACAAGCCTTAAAAATTCCCAGCAAATAGTAATCCCCAGATCTAACTATTAATCCTATTAGGCTCTCAGCAGCACTATGGTAAGCTACACTGTCGTCCTAAGTAGGAGTAAGAGTCTTTGGATATCTGTAACGCTCAAATAGGAGAGTATAGATAATGGTCCTCAGTAGGACAGTCTAAAGTAAATTAGTATCGGTAGCGCTCAAATTAGTATCGGTAACGCTCACGCTCAAATAAGAAAGTATAGATAATGGTCCTCAGTAGGACAGTCTAAAGTAAATTAGTATCGGCAACGTTCAACGAGCGTTTCGGCGCTAGCATGCGCCTTTGTCAAGAGCTAACCGACTGTAAGGTTGGCGCCTCTTTTTATTACCCTTTATTTTTGTTGTGCATTGGTACAAACACAGGTATGCAATAATACATGACAGTAACGTGAGCATTGTACGGGGCACAAAAACTGCGTGTCATGGTAGGCTGCACATTTTTTTAAAAAAGGAACAAGATATAACACGTACAATTAGGTTGACATAGAGTTGAGGAACTGCATAGTGAGGCATAATAATATGACAGAAAATTACATAAGCCGGTATCATAAGGCTTAAACTAAGTACACTTATACATCACAATAGCGTCAAGGTGTTATATTATTTTTGGCGGCTGTGTGTATTAGGCGTATTAGGCATTGATATCATTATGGTCGCACTCTGGAACAGTAAGTGGAAGTGTGGTCCAGATTCATTCGCTAGACAATGGTAACGTAAAATAATAGAACAGCATAAGTGGTGGCGTCTAAATAGGTTAAACATAAGGCATAACTAATTTTTTATGTGGTGGTCCCACAGGAGCAATCTGTACACTTATCTATAATGATGTGTGCAATGATGGAGCTGCTTATATAGGCTCAGCAATATTTCTCCAGTTTCTGTATGTGCTGTAGAGGCAAGGTGGCTTAGGCCATCTGCCCTATCCCCCTCCTCATTATGCCCGAACATTGAGGTAATAATAAAGCGTTATGTGTGTTGTGTTAGCCATATCTGTTCTGAGTATTGGTGTGATGTTGGGGCTATGTGTTCCTTCCCCCAGAAGGGATATTTAGAGCCATTCTCTGGTAGTCTAATATTACTATTAAGTGAAACCAAGGTGAGAGTTTGCAATACATCCTAGTAAGCCAATACAGAGCCATCCCTGCCTATCCATACACTAATCCCAGGTAAGCCAACAGAGTAGGGGGGCTGTTCAGACATTTGTTACTGGCAGTCCTGTGTTGAGACAAACCCCCTCCGTGGACTATTACTAGCTGTGAGTCTGAGGGGATCTTGTCATGTTAGCCCTTTGTTTGTTTCCGACCTGTTGGTTGCTCATTGGCAGGCGAAGGATCGTGGAGGGTGGGTCAGGGGTGTCGGGTTTGTGTTAGAGGGGTCCTTTGCCACTGTGTGGTAGTTCGGCCTAGGCCGTCTATGTGTGTGGAATGTTCCTCTAGAGTGGAGGGGACTTGCATCCAGTAGTCTGTGTGGTGACATTCTGTCATCAAACTAACATGGTGACCAGGGGTCATGTGATCAAGTTCATGTAGATCTTTCTTACAGGGGGATAAGCTTTACCCTTTGATATGTTAAGTAGGTAATTCAATACCTTTACAAGTCAGGAGAGAGATAGCCACTCCCCTCTATCCTCATTCCTCTCTGTTCCTTCTTGGCTGTGCTACTGAGCAGATGTGCAGACGCCATGTGCTATCTTGGTGAACCATGTTATACTCTATTGCTTCCTTTTCTTCCTTGGTGGATGTGATGTTGGAAATACCTTTTAATGTAGACGAACCTTGTGTAATATTTATATTAATTTGGTGATACACCACAGTCTGGAGTGACGGAAGAGCCTAAGGGCGAGGGGGGGGGCCCGGTCTGGAGGTAGAGGATGGGGTCTAGTAGGAGAGGGGGTGTCAGCGGGTCGGCTCCGGGTCTCCTCTCCCCCCCCGCCCTGAGCCGGGAGGCATCCGGAGGCGGCTCCGTCATATAAGGTGTCCTTGTGCACTATGGGGGCTGTTCTGTCGCCGTGGAAAGTTGTGTATTTCCGTTCCGGGTTGGGTAGATTGTTGTTAGCCAATGTGTCCAGTGGTACCAGATTTTCTGGTAGGTTTGGCTTTTCCCCCGTTGCCATCAGGATGATTTCCTCTATGTTCCTGATGTCTTCCACTCTCACGATCCAGTCTTTGGTGGAGGGGGCTGAGCTCTGCCTCCAGAAGGTCAGGACAAGGCTGCGCACTGCGTTTATCAAATATGGAATGACGTTTTTCTTGTAGGTCTTCAGCGGTATGGGGGTCATGTGGAGCAGATAGGTTTCTGGGGTGTATTCTATCGAGTCGTCTGTGAGCGCCGATATGATCGGTGTATCTCTTGCCAATATGGCTGGATCTTGGTGCACGACCACCATATGTGGAATAGCGTGCCCAGCTCCTTGACACATCTCCAGCATTCCGGTGCGCATGTGTTGCTAATCGAAGCGAGTTTCTCTGGGGTTTTTTACCAGTGAGAAATTAGTTTGTACCCGGATTCATGGTATTTCGTGCTGATTGACGACTTATGCGTCAGCGTAAAGGCGTTGGTCCATTGTTCTGTTGTCAAAGGGTGGCCTAAGTCTCGTTCCCAGTGTTTAGTGAAATACGGAACGTTCTGGTTCATTGGTGGTGTCTGCAGTAGCCGATAAAGCAGCGATATGGCATGTGGTGGGGGGAGCGGTTGGGTGCAGAGTGTCTCGAACGTGGTTAGCGGTCTGTCAGCTGAGTTTATGTTAGGTACTTGTTTGAGTCTGAGTGTGAGCTGGTGGTGTCTAAATCTTGTCAATAGATCTGGAGGTTCCGGTGTGGGCAGTTCAGGGAGTGGTGTGATGGCTCAGTTTGTGAGCAGGTGATGTAGGTTACATTGTGGCGGCATTGCCAGGCTGGTCATTGTCCGGGCGGTGTCCAGGCCCCTAAATACCGGATTTCCCGTGATGGGGTAAAGTGGAGAGTTCGGTGGGGAGAGGTCCACCACTGCCTGTATTTTTTTACAGATGTGGAGGGTGGCGGCTATTGTGGGGTGGCTTCGGTCTCCCCTGGTCACTGGTGTTTTGGGTTGCCACGGGAGTGTTCGCAGAGGAAGAGTCGTGAAGCTGGCTTCTATGTTCGTCCAGAGTTTATCTGGGGGTGTTGTTGTCCATTCGATCAACCGTAGTAAGTGGATCGATTGGTGGTAGGTGGCTAGGTCAGGGAGCCCAAGGCCGCCCTGCGGTTTGGTTTTGATCAGGATCTCGTATTTAATTCTGGCCACCCGGTTGTTCCATATGTATATTGTGAAGGCTCTGCGCACCTGAGCGAAGAATGTCTGAGGGATTGGTATTGGCAGTGTCTGCAGAAGGTACAGGAACCTTGGGAGCACGTTCATTTTGAGGACACTCACCCGCCCCAGCCAGGTGATGTGAGGCACCGTCCACGTTTTGAGGTTTGCGGTCACTGTCTCCAGTAGGGGAGGGAAGTTGGGTCGGAAGAGGTGCAAGATATCAGAGGTTATCCAAACTCCTAGGTACTGGATTGCGTCCTTGCACCAGCGGAGTGGGAAGCGTGTTTTAAGTGATGCTATCAGTGTGCGGTCACATCCGATGTGGAGAATTTTCGATTTTGTATAGTTGATTTGGAGATTTGTGAGGGCGTTGTACTGTTCGAATTCCTGCATAATGGCCGGGAGTGATGCTAATGGGTTCTGCACTGTGAATAGTAGGTCATCTGCGTACGCTGATATTTTGCTCTCTCCCCATCCGCCGCATATGCCGTTAATATCTGGCCTTTCCCTTATGGCATTAAGAAATGGTTCCAGACTCAAGACGAACAATAGGGGTGAGAGGGGGCACCCTTGTCTGGTGCCATTCCGTATCTCGAACGGTTTTGACAGAGTGTTGTTTACGTAGACCCGTACGGTTGGGTTGATGTATAGAGCTCCGATCCATGCCCGCATGTTTGGTCCCAGTCCCACTTGTTTCAGCGTGTCAAACAGAAAAGGCCAATCCACCCTGTCGAATGCCTTCTCCGCATCTGTAGATATCAGAAGCGAAGGCGCCATGGTCTTTCTGGCTGCGTGTATCAGGTTGATCACTTTGGTAGTGTTGTCTCGTGCTTCCCTGTTTCTGATAAACCCCACCTGGTCTGGATGGATCAGTTGTGGCAGGGTTGGTTGAATACGTAGCGCTATAATCTTTGCGAGCAGTTTTAGGTCCGCATTCAACAGGGAGATTGGCCGGTAACTGGGACATGCGGTCGGGTCCTTCCCTTCCTTTGGTAATACTACAATATGCGCTAGTAGCGTGTTCCGGTCTAGCGTGCCACCGTCGATCAGGTTGTTTAGCATATTAAGGAGGGGTGTGGCCAAGGTCTTAAATAATGTCTTGTAGTATTTGGTGGTAAAGCCGTCCGGTCCTGGGCTCTTCCCATTTTTGGCCAGTTTCAGGGCTAAGGATAGTTCCTCTGCCGTAATTGGCTCTTCCATGGAGTGCGCTGTGTCATCATCTAATTTCCGGTGGATATGGGTGTCTAGGTAAGCCTGTCATCGTAAGGCGTGGTTGTTGAGTTCTTTTTCCTCTGAGTTTGTGCCCCGCGGAGAGATGTTGTACAGTGTTTCGTAATAATTCCGGAAGCCTTCGGCTATGGACTTTGGCGTGGTATGAGTCGTGCCGTTGTGGACAATTTTGTTTATGAAGCTTTTTTGTCTGCTCTTCCTGAGGGCTCTGGCTAGCATTTTTCTGCTTTTGTTGCCATATTCGTAATAATTCTTTTGTGCCTTGCGTAGTTGGAATGCTATCTTGTGGGATAGGTGCGAGTTTAAGGCAGCCCGGGCCACGACCAGATCTGTATATGCCTGCTCGTCCAGTGTGGTTTTGTGTCTTTTTTTCCAGTTCGGCGACCGTCTGGATGAGGTCCATGATAGCTTCGGCACGTAGTTTCTTGCGCTGCGCTCCCTGGCGAATTAAGGTGCCTTGTATTGCACATTTATGCGCTTCCCAGATGGTCTCCGATGTGGAGTCTCTTGGCGTGTTCACGAGGAAGAAATGTTCTAGTTGATCTTCTATTTCTGCTTTGAGCAGTGGGTCCTCCAATAGCGATTCATTGATTCTCCATACCCTTTGTTTGTGGAAGGGCGTGGGTGACGTGAGCGTGATAATGTTCGGAGCATGGTCCGACCAAGTCATTGGCGTGATCATGGCCGAGTGCAGGTCATCGAGGTGGCGGTGGGTAAGGAAAAAGTTATCTATTCGGGAGTAGAATTTGTGGGCGGGGAGTAGTATGAGTAGTCTTTGTCAGTGTGGTGTAGAACCCGCCAGCAGTTGGATAGTTGAAATTCGTGCAATGTCTCCCTTATGCCTCGGAGCACATGTTCCGGGAGGTTTGAGGTGCCCGTAGAGGTGTCCAGTCTCGGGTCCAAGGGGGCATTGAGGTCTCCCCCAAGTATCAGGGCGCCTTCACTGAAGGGTTCTAGGGCTGCTAGGATTTTGTTGAGGAAGGGTTTCTGGCCTTTGTTGGGTAGGTACACGTTCGCCAGTGTGAAGTGGGTGTGGTGTATGGTGCCCTTCAGGAAGAGGTATCTTCCCTCTGGGTCTGCTATCTCCGCTTCCTTCCTGAAAGGGGTGTCGGAGGAAAAGAGGATTGATGTTCCTTTGGTTTTTGACTTCAAGTTCGTGGCATGAAAGCCCAGTGGGTAGTATTTAGAGGAGAATTGTGGATGGTTGCACGTCTTGAAGTGCGTTTCCTGCAAAAAGGCGATAGAGATACATAGTGCTCTCAGCTCCCGTAGGGCTCTCGCCCATTTCTGTGGGGAATTGAGTCCTTTCGCATTGATCGAATAGAGCGAGAGGGTGGGTGCCGGCCGTGGCTCAGTTCTGGAGCGGTGTGTAGTCCCGGGCATCTCGGGGGCGGGGGGGGGGGATGCGGTCATCCCAGGAATCAGGGAATGAGGAGGAGGGAGGGAGGGGGAGGGAGAGGGGGCAGACAGAGAAAAGGTAGTGTGACGTAGCCGGGGGAAGTCCCACGGGTGCGCCCGACCGGCGCTGCTGCTGGCTTCCAGTCGGGGGCACGCCGGTGTGGTGTCTCACCCACAAGGGTGTAGGTGTGTGGTGGGGGAGTAGGTAGGGTAGATACTGCAAGCCTGGGGCCTTTTGTCTAGTATGTGGTGTGTTGGTACCTGTGTCCGCCGTTCCTGGGTGGTGGCGTGAGAGAGGGGTAGTTTGCCTCAGGAGGGGTGTCCGCACGGGAGCGTAACCCGGTGTCCCGGTCCTGTTGTATGGCAGTAAACCCGGTGGAGAGTGGGTGGTATGCCTCTGAGCGTTGGGGCTACCATGGTAGTGGGTCTGGATCCGCACTGCATGGGGTCCTCTGAGCCCTGCTGCCAGTGAGCAAGTAGATAAACCATTAGGATGGGTAAAACATCAAGGTATAACAAGTATAACACTTCAACATTAGATAACGTCCCAGTATGACCAGTGAGTGAACTATAGTAAACAATCAGTTACCGTCTTCTGAAGCCATCTGTGGTATGAGACCTTCCCATCCCAGTTCCCAGTCCAGTTGTCAAACGTTGTCAGTATAGGAGTCCGTCGGGTTCTGTCTGGAGTGCTACGCCCAGTCTAGGCCATAATAGGGGTGCAGGGGGGTACACAGGATCCAGCGGGGTCTCCCGGGCTTGACCGGCCGCTCCATCGTTGTAACGAGAATATACCCCTACACGCAGGATCCAGCTAAACAGAAGGCAGAACAGAGGAGAGATACGTCTACCGGACCTTAGAATGGCCGGACTCGACGTATATAGGAGAAGTTGTCAGGATCGGGACAGGGATCCAACACGCAGGGTACAAAGAGTGGAAAGGTACGTATACCGGGCCTTAGAATGGCCGGACTAACGTACCGAGAGTAATAGAGAATAGTCAGAGACAAGCCGAGGTCGAGGGAACGAGAAGACAGATAAGCGAGAGACAAGCCGGGTCAAGGGATAACAGAGAAGCAGGGTAGTACAACAAGCCGAGTCAAAACCAATAGAGCAAACTAGAATACCAGAGCACTGAGTGACTAGACAAGCTAGAACCACGACAGGGCAATGAGCTGAAGTGAGAAGTAAGCTTAAATACCCTGGCTCCAGATGGTAGACACGCCTCTGACAAGTACCGATTGGATATCGGACACTTGAGTGACAGGTCGCTCGTGATAGCGTCATGACGTCACGTATTGAGCGTCCCGCTAGAAAAGGACGTGGATTCCTCGCGGTCGGTGTTTAAGTGACTGGACGAACCGCGAGGAACGAAGGAAACAGCTCGTTTGGAGGGATAAACTACTAAGTCTCTACCTCTTTTAGAGGTAGAGGCCTCAGGTACCCTGACAGTACCCCCCCTCTCAGATACGCCCACCGGGCGGAAGGAACCGGGACGAGATGGGAAGCGGAGGTGAAATGCTCTGCGAAGGCGAGAAGCATGAACGTCCTCCTGAGGTACCCAACTCCTCTCCTCAGGACCATATCCCCTCCAGTTGACCAGATATTGCAATTTTCCCCTTGAAATTCTGGAATCAATGATGGAGCTGACCTCGTACTCTTCCCGACCCTCCACCTGAACAGGACGAGGTGAGGAAACCTTAGAGGAGAATTTGTTGCAAATGAGAGGTTTCAACAAGGAGACATGAAAAGAGTTAGGAATGCGTAAGGCAGGTGGCAGAGCAAGGCGATACGCAACCGGGTTGATACGAGTGAGAACCCTGTAAGGACCTATGTAGCGAGGAGCAAATTTCATAGATGGAACTTTCAGGCGAATATTCTTAGTGCTCAGCCACACCCTATCCCCAGGAACAAAGACCGGAGCCGCTCTTCTATGCTTGTCAGCGTGTTTCTTGAACAACGAGGAATTATGTAACAGAATTTGCCGAGTCTGATCCCATAATTTCTTCAGGTTGGCGACATGATCATCAACCGACGGTATCCCCTGAGAAGAGGAAACCGAAGGAAAAATTGAAGGATGAAAGCCATAGTTCATGAAGAAAGGGCTAGAGCGAGTTGAATCACAAACAAGGTTATTGTGTGCGAACTCCGCCCAAGGAATCAGACCGACCCAATCGTCCTGGTGTTCGGAAACAAAGCAACGTAGATACTGTTCGATCTTTTGATTGGTACGTTCAGCAGCTCCGTTAGACTGAGGGTGATAGGCAGAGGAGAAGTTCAATTTGATACCCATTTGAGAACAAAAGGATCTCCAGAAACGTGAGACAAATTGAGAACCTCTATCAGAAACAATCTCCGAAGGAATCCCATGTAGGCGAAAAACCTCTCTCGCAAAAATCTCCGCCAATTCAGGAGAAGTCGGAAGTTTAGGTAATGGCACGAAATGGGCCATCTTAGTAAATCTATCCACCACCGTGAGAATAACAGTCTGTCTCTTGGAAGCAGGCAAATCAACGATAAAGTCTATGGACAAACAGGACCAAGGTTTCTCAGGAATGTCCAAGGGGTGTAACAGGCCACATGGAGATGCATGAGGTTGTTTAGTCTTGGCACAAGTCTCACAAGCTGCGACGAACTCCTCAATATCTTTTCGTAGTGAAGGCCACCAGAAATCCTTGGATATCAGAGAGTATGTCTTGCGAATACCAGGATGACCAGCTACTTTACTTTCGTGAAAACATTGTAAGAGCTCCAGTTGGAGTTCAGGGGGAACAAAGTTTCTTCCCTCAGGAGTGTTTCCGGGAGCTAGATGTTGTGACTTCAAGATCTGGTCAAGTAGCGGAGAATGAATTTTGAGACTGGTATTAGCAATAATATTGCATTTGGGTACAATGGAGGACAAAAGTGGTTCAACTGAAGCAGAAGGCTCATATTGGCGAGATAGCGCATCGGCTTTAGAATTCTTTGAGCCAGGTCTGTAAGTCAGAACGTAATTGAAATGGGTAAGAAACAACGACCAACGAGCCTGCCTGGAGGACAAACGCTTGGCCTCTCCGATATAAGACAAATTTTTGTGGTCTGTTAGAATGGTAACAGGATGTAATGTACCTTCCAATAAATGTCTCCACTCTTTCAAAGCCTTGATAACCGCTAGTAATTCTCTGTCACCAATGTCATATCTGCTCTCAGTACCGGACAATTTTTTAGAGAAAAATCCACATGGATGTAATGGTTTATCAACACCCAACCTTTGAGATAGGACAGCACCTAAACCAGTCTCTGATGCGTCTACCTCAAGTAGAAAAGGCAGGGAAGTGTCGGGGTGAACTAAAATTGGAGCGGAAGCGAAAAGCTCCTTGAGAGTTTTGAACGCAAGAAGAGCTTCAGTAGTCCAATTCTTAGTATCAGCCCCCTGTTTGGTCATATTAGTGATAGGTGCGATAATGGAAGAATAGCCCTTAATAAAGCGCCTATAATAATTAGAAAAACCAATAAATCTCTGTACGGCTTTAAGACCTTTGGGTAAAGGCCACTCTAGAATGGATTGGAGCTTATCCGGATCCATCTTAAATCCCTCCCCAGAGATCACATAGCCGAGAAAGGTTACCTGGGTTTGATCAAAGCTACATTTCTCCAACTTGCAGTACAAGCCATGCTGGAGAAGCTTGTGCAAAACCCTCCTGACTTGCTTGTGATGAGTCTCAATCTCACTAGAATGTATGAGTATATCATCTAGGTATACAATGACGCAATCTTGCTGAAATTCCCTAAGAACCTCATTTATCAGATCCTGGAATACAGCTGGTGCATTGCATAACCCAAAAGGCATAACAGTATATTCATAGTGACCATATCGAGTATTGAATGCCGTCATCCACTCATGTCCCTGCTGGATTCTCACCAAGTTATATGCCCCTCTGAGGTCTAACTTGGTAAAAATTGTAGAGCCCTTCAAACGATCGAAGAGTTCGGTGATCAAGGGAATCGGGTAGGCATTTTTAATGGTTATCTTATTTAGGCCTCGATAATCAATACAAGGTCTCAAAGAACCATCCTTCTTTTTAACAAAAAAAAATCCAGCCCCGGCAGGGGAGGAGGACCTCCTAATGAATCCCTTGTCTAAATTTTCGTGAATATACTCCTCTAGAACAGAGTTCTCTTTCGTAGATAACGGGTATACATGACCTCTGGGCGGCATGGTACCAGGGAGTAGGTTAATTTTGCAATCAAAGGACCTGTGTGGGGGTAAGGTATCGGCTTTCTTTTTGTCAAATACAGCCTTTAAATCTAGATACTGAGGCGGAATTTGTGTCTCTGTAGGGTTGTCAGAGTTAGCCGATGTGTTGGTTAAGCCGAGAGGTGAGACCTTCCGCAAGCATTTTTCTTGACAATTCTGTCCCCACGAAACTATCTCCCCTGACTCCCAATTAATAATAGGGTTATGTCTCCTCAACCAGGAGTACCCCAGGACTATGGGAATAGACGGAGAAGAAATGAGCAGTAAGGATATGTCCTCTCTATGTAGGATGCCAACAGTTAAGTTAATCGGTATGGTCTCATGGAAAATAACAGGCTCAAGTAACGGTCTACCATCAATGGCCTCAACAGCCAGTGGTGTCTCTTTTAACTGGGATGGAATAGCATGCTTGGCAGCAAAACCCTGATCTATAAAGCTCTCAGCAGCTCCAGAATCGATTAGTGCCATAGTCTTAACTACTCCCTTTTCCCACTTTAAAGAAACGGGTAACAGAAGCCTGAGCTCTTTGTAGTTGTGAATAGAGGACAAAGTAGAAACACCCAAGGCCTGTCCTCTAGAGAAACTTAGGTGCGAGCGTTTCCCGAACGATTAGGACAATTTAGGCGTAAATGACCTCTGACTCCACAATACATACATAAACCCTCCCTTCTCCTGTACTGTCTCTCCCTCTCTGTGAGATGAGTACTGCCTATCTGCATAGGTTCAGAAATACGTAAGTCCTCGAACTCAGAATTTTGAAAGGTAGGCGCTAGTTTAAAGGAGGGTCTACGGGTCCTATCTCGAGTGTTCTGCCTCTCTCTTAGGCGTTCATCAATTCGAGATATAAAAGAAATTAAATCCTCCAAATTTTCAGGGAGTTCTCTAGTAGCGACCTCGTCAAGAATTACATCTGATAACCCATTCAGAAACACATCTATATAAGCCTGTTCGTTCCACTTAACTTCTGCCGCCAAGGACCTGAACTCTAGTGCATAATCCACAAGTGTTCGATTGTCCTGTCTAAGGCGCAACAGTAATCTAGCTGCATTGACCTTTCTACCAGGAGGGTCAAAAGTTCTTCTAAACGCAGCTACAAAGGCATTATAATTATAGACTAGTGGATTATCATTCTCCCATAAAGGATTGGCCCATCTCAGAGCTTTCTCAATGAGTAAAGTAATAACAAATCCAACCTTCGCTCTATCTGTAGGATAAGAGCGGGGTTGTAATTCGAAATGGATGCTAATCTGGTTCAGAAAGCCACGACACTTCTCCGGTGACCCGCCATAACGTACTGGTGGGGTAATACGGGAAGAAGCACCTACAGTGGCTACCTCTAGACCTGAGACTGCAGGAGAAATAGAAGGAGTACGTGTCTCCTCAGGTGGATTACTAGCACGAGACAAAAGTGCCTGTAGTGCCAAAGCCATCTGATCCATCCTATGCTCCATGGCGTCAAACCTGGGATCCGAAGAACCAAGCTGACTGTTTGTACCTGCAGGATCCATTGGCCCTGTCGTAATGTCAGGATCGGGACATGGATCCAACACGCAGGGTACAAAGAGTGGAAAGGTACGTATACCGGGCCTTAGAATGGCCGGACTAACGTACCGAGAGTAATAGAGAATAGTCAGAGACAAGCCGAGGTCGAGGGAACGAGAAGACAGATAAGCGAGAGACAAGCCGGGTCAAGGGATAACAGAGAAGCAGGGTAGTACAACAAGCCGAGTCAAAACCAATAGAGCAAACTAGAATACCAGAGCACTGAGTGACTAGACAAGCTAGAACCACGACAGGGCAATGAGCTGAAGTGAGAAGTAAGCTTAAATACCCTGGCTCCGGATGGTAGACACGCCTCTGACAAGTACCGATTGGATATCGGACACTTGAGTGACAGGTCGCTCGTGATAGCGTCATGACGTCACGTATTGAGCGTCCCG
Source organism: Pelobates fuscus (assembly GCF_036172605.1). Classification (NCBI taxonomy): domain Eukaryota; kingdom Metazoa; phylum Chordata; class Amphibia; order Anura; family Pelobatidae; genus Pelobates; species Pelobates fuscus. Next base: position 137,217,514 of record NC_086319.1, read on the forward strand.
CTAGAAAAGGACGTGGATTCCTCGCGGTCGTTGTTTAAGTGACTGGACGAACCGCGAGGAACGAAGGAAACAGCTCGTTTGGAGGGATAAACTACTAAGTCTCTACCTCTTTTAGAGGTAGAGGCCTCAGGTACCCTGACAGAAGTACAGAGTCAGGAACAATCTGAGGTCAAGGGCACAAAGAGACAGCGTAAACGAGGACAAGCCGGGATCTGGTACACAGGAAACAGCAAGCCGGCAAACAGAACAGACAAGGATAAAGCGAAAACGAAGTCAGAATACAAAGCCAAGGTCAAGTACGGAGGAACACAACTGAACACATCAAGCGCTAAAGAGACTGTAGCAGAAACCACGATAGGGCAAGGAACTAAGGGAAAAGGGTAAGTATAAATAGGTTCAAAACTAATGTGATTGGCTCCTGTCACTTCCACACCCCCAAAAGGTAAGTGTATGGGGTGTGTGGGATGAAAGGGGCCAATGGGAGCCTTTTGGCAATTTAGGCTCCCACTGTCTCTTTAAGAGCGCGCCCGAGACTCGCGGCGCGCTCATAGATTCAGGCGGGACATGTGACCGCATCTCGCGGTCACTGCCCGCCTTCCTGCCTGAAGCGTCGGACCACGCGCGGCTTGAAGAGAGGACCGCGGCCGGCCCCTGGGAAAGGTGAGTAACGCTACAATCGTGTCCGCGGCCAGGGGAGTCCGGGGGAGCCCGGGCCATGCAGGAGGGCGGGGTGTGGACGCTGTCCTTTAATGGAAAAATATAATGGTAAATTTCCCCCCATCCCCCCGCCAACCCTCAGTCAGATCAGAGGCCATGGAGGAAGGTCCCGATAGTGGCACCATCCATCCGTCCCCCCGCGGTCCTCCTGGTGAATACTGTGGTCTGTGTGGTGCCTGTCTTCTGGGGTCATCTGTTGCCGGCTCTAGTCAGGGTGGTTTCCTGCGGTAGTAGTCATTCGTGGTGGGTGGTTGTCAGATGGGGCCGCAGCCAGGGGTAGATGCACATTGCCAGTCTTGGGGTTCACTAGTCTCTCCCCAACTTGTCGGGCAGGTGTTCTGGCATCCGTAGTCCCTACGTGCAACTTCGTATTTCAGTCCTCCCTTCCCCCCCTCCCCTCCCCCCCCGGTCGTGTGAGTCAGATCTCCTGAATCCCACCCTCCCCATTGCTTGTCCCAAGTGCGGTCTAGGCATCGTGTTACCGGCTTTCAGGGGTTGGCGTCCGGGTACTCAAATTTCAGCGAGGGGCAATATGAGATAGTGAGCAGGGTGGGCCCAGCTCGTACACTGGGAGAGAATGAATAAATTAATTAAAATAAATTTGCATAGGTACATAAACATGAGAAGAAGAAGAATAAAAAAAAAAGGGAAAACCTTTTTTGGGAAAAATTCAGAAAAAAATAAAAAAAAAATACAAATTGGTGTTTTCTGTCCATGTCTTTCTTCTGGTCCCAAGGGCAGGTGATCTTCTGGTCTGGTCTTTCCTGCGGTATGGGTACAAGTCCAAAATCACGAGGCGGGGGTGGGGTAGGTCGCGTCCTGTCCATAAGTCCGTGCATCCTTCCCCTCGGTCTTCAGTTGTGGAAGAGGTTCGTGTGTAGTCTCTGGCTTCAGGCAGCTTTTACTCCTCAGGTGCAGCTTGGTGCGGTGGGGCCATGCCTGCGTCTTGTTCGTCGGGAGATAATGAGTGCGTTACCGGCCTGCCCGTGAGTCTGTCATTAAGGGGGCAGTTCGACCAATCCCTTATCTGGATGGGTGGGAGCCCAAGTGCTTCTAGGAAGATTGGAACGTCCTCTGGTGTCCGTATGGTGGCTTCCATCGTGCCTTTGCGTGCTACTAAGGCGAATGGGAACTGCCAGCGGTAACGGATTTGTTGGTCTTGTAGCGCAGTGGTGACTGGCCGGAGGGCCCGTCTTACTTGTAGGGTGATATGGGAAAGATCATTATAGAGCTCCACCCTGTTCCTTCCAATCCTCCAGGTCCTCTCCGCTCTAGCCGCCCTCATGATTGCTTCTTTCAATTGGAAGTCTTGGATGTGGCATATGACGTCTCTCGGGGGTGCTGATGGTGGTGGTTTGGGGCGGAGGGCACGGTGTGCTCGGTCTATATGCAGCCGTGCCTCAGGGGGACTGTTCAGGATATAGTTAAAGATGTGGATTACTGTGTCCCTTAGGTCTTCAGGACCCTGTGCTTCCTGCAGCCCCCTCACCCTAATGGTGTGCCTGCGGCTCCTGTTATCCAGGTCTTCAACATGGAGCCGCAGGTCAGTGATTTGCCGTGACTGTGTGTCATGGGAGTGCTGTGAGTTGCTTGGGGCTGGGGGGCCTGCAGTTTCCAGGGCCTCTACCCTCCCCTCTAGTGCTGACAGGGAGGAGTGGAGTGGAGTGTAGTGATTTCAGTGCGGAGTGTTGATCTTACCTCCGCCAGAATCTTTTGCAGGTCTTCCTTTTTCGGCAGGGAGGCAAACAGGGCATACAAGTCCGGGGGGCTGCTGTCCCGGAGGTCAGTTGGCTGCTGGCTGTCCTCGGATATCGAGGAGCTGGGGGAGGACGGCGCCATTTTGGATACCTCGTGTTGCGAGGCGAGGATCTCTGGAGTGCGGAGGTAGGCGCGGATGGACGAGGAAGGGGCTTCTCCTTGCGTCCGTGGTGTTGAGGGGGTCATCTGGGTCCGTTTTGTGCGACCCACATTGTGTTGGTTCGTGCGGATGGTAGCAGATTGGGGCAGCAGGGCGTGGAGTGTTGGGATTAGGCGGCCATTCACTATTCACAAGCCACGCCCCCGGCGCCTCTTTTTAAACCCTATTAGGGCCAGCCCATCAAGAGGAGTAACGTCCAGATCCGTGTAGGACCGCCCACATTTTTGGCGGGGCCGGGAAAGTGAATGACATCCAACCTTTAGGCTTGAGGGAATTAACCCCTTCTAAGCCTTTAGTTCAAAAGAAGGTCCCCAAAGGAAGAAGAAGAGAGTGTAAAGTTCATAATAGCAAAATTTTCTGAACAAGAATGTCTATAAGTGGAGAATACAAATATGCAAATGTGTAAGATTATAGTCAATTTTAAGGCTTAATAGTTGGAGAGTTTGTGATTGTTTCTACTGAAATGAGATTGTTGTGTTTGATGTCATGCACCAGGTTTGATTGGAGCAGTGGATCATTTTGCTTCTTTAATCATATAACTCAACTTAAGCCAATAAATACTGAAGTAGACAATATTAGATTGTAGTAAGTGTGTATTAAATAAATGGTGCAAATGAGAACCCTTTATTCAGTCCTCTAGGTTGTAGGGTCTTGAGCCTATATATCCAGAAACTTTCCCGTTGTCTTAAGAATCTGTCGTAGTCTCCCCTTCTCTTGTCCCGTTTCACTAATTCTAGCCCGCAAAAGCGTAGGCCATGTGATTTGCCAGAGTGATGTTCTTTGAGGTGGCGGGCAATGGGGATTTCGATTCTCAATTTAGGTGATCGGATATGTTCTTTGATTCTTTCTTTAAAAGGACGGAATGTTTTACCTACATATTTGCAATCAAACTCGCAGGTAAGAAGGTACACCAGACCTGCGGTGTTGCAGTTAAAGAATGAGGTGATGTTAAAGGTTTGTTTGTTTTCACTATCAGATATTTTTTTAGAGTCACGTTTAATATATTTGCAGGCGACGCATCGCCCACATTGGAAAGTGCCAGCAATAGGTGTACTCAGCCAGGTTTGGGTATAAGGTCGATGTGATTGATAATGACATGGTACTAGGAGATCTCTCAGATTTTTGCCTCTCCTTGCTGTCATATCAATGTTTGGACCTAAAATCTTTTTGAGATGTATGTCTCCCATTAGTAGTGGGCAGAATTTTTGGATACCCGATTTCACTTTATCCCACCCAGCATCATAGGTGGCAATCATGCGTGGAGGGGGGTTGGTAGAAGTGACTGGTACATTCTCAGTTAGTAGTGTTTCTCTCTCTGATTCTACAGCTCTCTTATAAGCTTTCTTGAGGCGCCGGTTAGGGTAACCTTTATCTTTGAAGTGTTGTCGCAGGATATCTGCTTGGATTTTAAATTCCTGTACGGTAATGCAGTTTCTGCGAGCCCTTAAATATTGGCCAATTCGAATGCCTTGTTTAAGGGAGTTTGGGTGAAAACTGTCCCAGTATAGTAAGCTGTTGGAGGCTGTAGGTTTTTTAAAAAGGGTTGTCTGCATAGACTGCTGATTATCGATAGAGACAGTCAGGTCTAAAAAGTTAAGGGTATTCCCACCGAACTCCAATGTGAACCTTAGGTTGAGGTCGTTCTCATTAAGAAGGGCTTCTTCAGGGGATACCGCTTTCTTTTTTTGTTATTATTGTTTCCTCTAAACACACACTGTGCATGACTCATAGATACTGTATCCGTTTATGAGCTGTTCACCAGTTTTCAAACATTTAACAGCCATTACCTAATATGCTACCCCTGTGAGTTTGGCTCACATTTCCAACTCATCTAGTTGTCTACGGACTAATTAGCATTGGGAATATTCCCACTATAAGTTTTTTGCTGCATCCTAAGGTTCTTATAGCTACCTAATACTATCTATACCGCGAGTATGTTTTAGTGTGTTTAGATCACTAAATATCCTATTCTGTAATCTCGGCACTGTGTATACACGTTCTTTTAATAATTTTTCCTTTCCCCCAAGAGGGACTAATAAAGATCCATATTATTGTACTTAGTTCATTCTATGTCCAATTACTAGCACTTTTTCGCATTTATTGGTGGAGCAGACTCATTTAGGGTTTAGAAGCTGATCATGAGTGTACTGTCCTAGTTTACCCCATTCAGTTTCTTTTTTTGTTATATTTTTTTGGGTTATGCCCTAATTCCCTTCAACCACCTACAACTCCAGTGGTTTGATCATTTTGGTCCTTCCACTGTTGTTGTACTATTTATTGATAAGTAGGTTTTAATACCTGGGTTGCTTTCAACCAAATTGTTCTAATCAAGTATAGTCATTATGACAGGCTTTCTGGCAAACAAACCAGATAGCTCTATATGGTGCAAAGATGCAGCAAACGTGTTCTCTAGCGAACAACTAAACACATCAGATATACCATCGGACATTCATCAAACATTCAACACACTTAATAAACTGTATAGACAGCAGATAAGAGCTAGCTGGGAGATATCCTCTCTTGACAATTATCTCAAAAAAGACATGATTCAGAGAGGCTTGAGAGTTAACAATATCCCCTCGTCTCATGCCAATAATCCCGAACTAGTTAAAGAATGGGAAGCGGCGGCAGGTACCTGCTCAAACACTTTCATGAAAATAATATGCAAGTATGAGAAAATCAAACTTGTAGAAGTCGATAAGAAACTAGAAGAGGAAATTGATAGAACTGGTTGCTTTCAAACTGATCCCTCATTTAGCCAACTCGAGATTAAGCTCAAACAAAACTTGGATAAATTTTAACAAACAATAAAGTTTAGGAAACATCATAAATTTATTCGGGATCTAAAAGATTACAAAACAGGCCATATTTATGGCACCTTCTCTCGCAGAACCAGAACTAACTCAGATAACACAATGACTTCTGACTATGACTCTTCCGATACAGAAAGTGAGAACAGACAACAGGGCCAATCAGCCCCCCCCCCCCTCGATTTCCAATCAAAGTAATACTAGAAGGATTCTTAAGAAAGGAGTCAATTTTTTAGAACTGGATCACTTGGTTGACCCTCCCCGACAAATATACCAGACCCGCAACAGGGGCAAGGGAGGAGGAAGATTCACAAGGAGAAGACGCTACTAAGTAACCAGACCCAAATAATCAATCTCTCAGACCATATCCTAAATACTCATGAAATTAGCATACTGCAAAAAGGCTTATCTTTTGTGCCAGTGCCAGCTTATAATACATTTGTATGGATTAAAGACCTACACTTGTTTGTCAGAAAACTGGCTCTCTGTAAGTATCACCAACTGCAGACTGACAAAAAAGCCAGAAAATTGGGTCTATCTGATAGAGACTATGAGGGCCTCATGACTTTGGTTTCACTATTAGATGAGAATGATACTACCATCTCCATAAATCAGACAAACTTGAAACCAAAAAGTAAGTTTACACCTAGCATTGGCAATTTCAGAAATATTGAACTATTTCTGGAAGCAGTCAAGTTCGAAATTGAAAATATCAGGAATGCAGATATTGACTTCTACCCAAGTATGAACCTGACAAAACATGAACGTAAGGCACTGAAGCTTTTGAAAGACGATAGGGAAACTGTCATCAAACCAGCAGATAAGGGTGGCAACATCGTTATTATGCAATCATCTAACTATGTTAAAATGGTCCTTAAAATACTAGATGACAATTAAACCTATTGTGTGCTTCAAAAAGACCCGACAAATACCTTTTGGAAGCATACAAACAGATCCTGGACACAGGTCGCAGTGGAGGGCTGCTATCTAAGGATGAATATGAATTCATCCTGAATAGATATCCAAGAATAGCAACGTTCTACTGCCTACCTAAGATCCACAAAAATAAATCGGACCCTCCAGGATGCCCGATTGTATCTGGTGTCAATAAACTCACACAAAACGGGAGAATATATTTGGACAAAATTTTACACCCGTTTGTGGAGTCACTTCCGTCCTTTATTCAGGACACGAAACAGACCCTGGCACTTCTTTCTAACCTCAAGCTTCCTGAACCTGTAAACCTATGCAGTCTGGATGTGAAAGCCCTGTATTTTTCTATACCCCATGAGGGGGGCATACGACACGTCCAGTACTACTTGGAAAAAAGAGAACTAGCTACTCAGCATACTCTGAATTTGTTCTTAACCTACTCAGATTTATCCTAACACATAACTACTTCCTCTTCAACGACAAGTTCTACCACCAGGTGCGGGGAACAGCTTTGGGGACGGCTTGTGCCCCATCATATGCGAACCTGCACCTGGGTTGGTGGGAGGAAGTAGTTGTAGGTTCACCTAAATTCCTATCTTTCATTCCAATGATACATCTGTGGGCTAGATACATAGATGATATCATAATAGTATGGAAAGGTTCATCTACTGATTTTGATTGCTTTGTAGCCCTTCTTAATGAGAACGACCTCAACCTAAGGTTTACATCGGAGTTCGGTGGGAATACCCTTAACTTTTTAGACCTGACTGTCTCTATCGATAATCAGCAGTCTATGCAGACAACCCTTTTTAAAAAAACCTACAGCCTCCAACAGCTTACTATACTGGGACAGTTTTCACCCAAACTCCCTTAAACAAGGCATTCAAATTGGCCAATATTTAAGGGTCGCAGGAACTGCAGTACCTTACAGGAATTTAAAATCCAAGCAGATATCCTGCGACAACACTTCAAAGATAAAGGTTACCCTAACCGGCGCCTCAAGAAAGCTTATAAGAGAGCTGTAGAATCAGAGAGAGAAACACTACTAACTGAGAATGTACCAGTCACTTCTACACACCCCCCTCCACGCATGATTGCCACCTATGATGCTGGGTGGGATAAAGTGAAATCGGGTATCCAAAAATTCTGCCCACTACTAATGGGAGACATACATCTCAAAAAGATTTTAGGTCCAAACATTGATATGACAGCAAGGAGAGGCAAAAATCTGAGAGATCTCCTAGAACCAAGTCATTATCAATCACAGCGACCTTATACCCGAACCTGGCTGAGTACACCTATTGCTGGCACTTTCCAATGTGGGCGATGCGTCGCCTGCAAATATATTAAACGTGACTCTAAAAAAATATCTGATAGTGAAAACAAACAAACCTTTAACATCACCTCATTCTTTAACTGCAACACCGCAGGTCTGGTGTACCTTCTTACCTGTGAGTGTGATTGCAAATATGTAGGTAAAACATTCCGTTCTTTTAAAGAAAGAATCAAAGAAGATGTCCGATCACCTAAATTGAGAATCGAAACCCCCATTGCCCACCACCTCAAAGAACATCACTCTGGCAAATCACATGGCCTACGCTTTTGCGGGCTAGAATTAGTGAAACGGGACAAGAGAAGGGGAGACTATGACAGATTCTTAAGACAACGGGAAAGTTTCTGGATATATAGGCTCAAGACCCTACAACCTAGAGGACTGAATGAAGGGTTCTCATTTGCACCATTTATTTAATACACACTTACTACAATCTAATATTGTCTACTTCAGTATTTATTGGCTTAAGTTGAGTTATATTATTAAAGAAGCAAAATGCTCCACTGCTCCAATCAAACCTGGTGCATGACATCAAACACAACAATCTCATTTGAGTAGAAACAATCACAAGCTCTCCAACTATTAAGCCTTTATATTGACTATAATCTTACACATTTGCATATTTGTATGCTCCACTTATAGACATTCTTGTTCAGACAATTTTGAACTATACACTCTCTTCTTCTCCCTTTGGGGACCATCTTTTTGAACTAAAGGCTTAGAAGGGGTTAATTTCCTCAAGCCTAAAGGTTGGCTGTCATTCACTTTCCCGGCCCGCCAAAAATGTGGGCGGTCCTACACGGATCTGGACGTTACTCCTCTTGATGGGCTGGCCCTAATAGGGTTTAAAAAGAGGCGCCTTACAGTCGGTTAGCTCTTGACAAAGGCGCATGTTAGCGCCGAAACGTGCGTTGAGCGTTACCGATACTAATTTACTTTAGACTGTCCTACTGAGGACCATTATCTATACTTTCTTATTTGAGCGTGAGCGTTACCGATACTAATTTGAGCGCTACCGATACTAATTTATTTAGACTGTCCTACTGAGGACCATTATCTATACTCTCCTATTTGAGCGTTACAGATATACAAAGACTCTATACTGTCCTACTTAGGACCACAGTGTAGCTTACCATAGCGCTGCTGAGACCCTAATAGGATTAATAGTTAGATCTGGGGATTACTATTTGCTGGGAATTTTTAAGGCTTGTTCTATATTCTTTATCTAAACGTTTAAATTGCTCACTGTTCTCTGTGTTTGGAGGGACTATTGTACTATTACCCCTATTATGCCGTATCTCAACGACCACTCGTAATTAACAAGTCTCTAATCCTCCTAGCCACCGACTGATACGTATACCTTATGGTGATTTTACCTAAGAGCACTCCCGTTACGCTACTCTTCTAAAGGCTATCCACTTATACTTAGCGATCTTTTAGAGTAATGAGGAGCTCTTTCTGATTGGACCAACGTTATTCACCTAATATACGTTTTTCCAACCTGGGCACTAGGATTGTGTTTTAGAGAATGAGGGTGTTAAGAGGTGTATAGGCTTACACTCTGATCGCATTATTTATGCGATCTTATCTGACGTTCACTCTCTATTTTCCCCTCAAGTTCTCTGACACTCAGTTTGTACCTTGGGACCACTTGGAATATTAAAACTAGGGAGACAGTGTTATTTACCGACTACTTTATAAGTTCGATTTACACGGCTCCCTCTAGATTCCTTTACGTCCTCTATAATACATTACCGCTAACGCAAAAAATACCTGGGACTGTATCCATTTATATCACTATAATCACGATACATGTGCAGTTGATAATATACTGCTTTTCTGAAGTAGATGTTTACAGCCTCTACTCTTCAGGGGATACCTCTTTCTTTTTTTGTTATTATTGTTTCCTCTAAACACACACTGTGCATGACTCATAGATACTGTATCCGTTTATGAGCTGTTTAACAGTTTTCAAGCATTTAACAGCCATTACCTAATATGCTACCCCTGTGAGTTTGTCTCACATTTCCAACTCATCTAGTTGTCTACGGGCTAATTAGCATTGGGAAGATTTCCATTATAAGTTTTTTGCTACATCCTAAGGTTCTTATGGCTACCTAATACTATCTATATCGCGAATATGTTTTAGTGTGGTTAGATCACTAAATATCCTATTCTGTAATCTGTGTACACGTTCTTTTAACCATTTTTCCTTTCCCCCAAGAGGGACTAATAAAGATCCATATTATTGTACTTAGTTCATTCTATGCTCCAATTACTAGCACTTTTTCGCATATATTGGTGGAGCAGACTCATTTAGGGTTTAGAAGCTGGTCATGGTTGTACTGTCCTAGTTTACCCCATTCAGTTTCTTCTTGTGTTACAGGGAAAGATTACACTAATTTGTTGGACACTGTATAAATATGTATCCTAACGTAAACAGTGATACACTGAAACTTTAATAACTGTATGGCAGGAAGGATACAATGGTATCAGTGTCTCAAAGTACTTCTAACCCTATATTCCTCTGGAAACCTGCCTCAGTGGCAATTCATTGCATTCTAAGTACTTGAGCAATGAAATGAAAACCTTATGGAGATAGTCCACAGAGGAAAAGTAAAATACAAAATGATACCTTCAAACCTATCAAGGATGAATAAGCAGGGTAATAAAGGGAAACAACAGAAAGTTTGTCTTGATACAAGGAGTATAATCAAAAATTTATATTGAGAGATAACTATTAATAGGTTCCTTTCGTACATAGAGAGCAGTAGGAGTTATGGCATATGGTCAGTGTCCAATATAATCTAGTAAAATACTCCTAAAAACGCCACTATTCTAATCCCCTGCAGTCTCCTATTAACACCTTTGTGGGTGTTCTATACTAAGGCTAGCTATCAAAGCACTGTCCCTGTATGTATTACTGCTGCACTAATCAAGCTCCAAATAAAAATAACATTTAAACTAATGAAAAAAAATAAAAAAGAAAGTGAGCAAAGGATTCCCTTAGTGCATAGTGAAGTGCTCAAGTGAGGTGAAGGGAGATCCACAAGAAAACTTGTGGATCTTCATTTCTTGTGGATCTCCCTTCACCTCACTTGAGCACTTCAATATGCACTAAGGGAATAATTTGCTCACTTTCTTTTTTATTTTTTTAGTTAGTTTAAATATTATTTTTAAATGTTATTTTTATTTGGAGCTTGATTCGTGCAGAAGTAATAGATTGCTTTGATAGCTAGCCTTAGTATAGAACACCCACAAAGGTGTTAATAGGAGACTGCAAGGGATTAGAATAGTGGTGTTTTTAGTGGCCTTGGTTACGTCGTAATCCACAATATATAAAAAACAGCAATAGTGCTCTCAGTTGGAAAAGATAAATAAAATTGATAAAATAAAATAAAATATACTCACAAGTGTAAAGCAGAGAATACTGCTCTATTAACACCGCACTGGTGGAATGATCCCCACCTATGGATTTCTTGAATCAGGATACAATAAAAAAGAAAGGAAAAGTAACAATAAAAAGTGTATATAAAATACAATAAAATGAATAGAAGATTGGTCCTATAAAAAAGGTAACCAAAAAAATAACTTTTATTGTTTAAAATACACAAATTAAAACCATGAATGCGTTTCCCCTTTAAGGCTTTATCAAAATGGTAGTATAACAGTATACCTGGCATGAAACATTATTTATAGGAATATACAATGATTGAAATTGGCACCAAAAAACTGATCCACCAATTGCAAACAAGTATTTAAAAACATATTTAAAACATAATTAAAACAAGTTGACTATTTACAATTCCATAGACAAGACTTGTAAAAACTGTATAATATATTTTTAAATAAAAAACAAAACTTTTACCCAGAAATATATATAAAATTTGGGTATCACATGATTGGAAGTAATTGGAGCAAAGCTCCATGGGAAATGTAGTTAGATAAGGGAGGGCGGCGAGGGGCGAACAGCTCGCTCGTAGCAATGGTAGCAAGCCACTCCCAGCATAGCAGCACGTGACCGGCATGATTTGGAGCTAAGCTCCATGGGAAGTGTATTCATGCCGGTGGTCATCGTGCGCATAGGAGGAGGGGAGGCGGGCGGCTCGCTCTAGATATTAATAGCTAGCCGCTCCCACAGGGGGAGTGATTAGATAAGGGTATCAGGGTAATACAGCCATTGATAGAAATAGTTGCCATTATAAACCTTGGCTTGATAGTGCTCCAAAAAGTAAATTTTACGTTTACGTAGGAATTGCACAGAATTAGAAAATTTTAATGAACAAGCAGATATTTGAAAAAACAAATTTATTGAAAAAAATACTCAGAGACAGATCTATTAGAAAGTACCTCGTAGAAATTGATCATAAAGGTTTAAGATTGTTTGTGTATTACAATAATTGTGTTACTGGGAAGTCTTCCCAGCCAGCGCCCTATTATGGCGCCCAGGAGGTGACCACTCCCAACATCCCGTCAGCAATGACCGAAATGCAGCTGACCACGGTCCCCACCCCTGGTCCCCACCCTACCACCGCCCCTGTTTACCCAGTCTTGAATGCTGATGGATCCTTATTCTCCCCCCATCAGTCCTACAGATCTCATCACCCTCATCCTCTCCTCCACCACCCCTCCTCTCCAGTCCATTTCTTCCGTCCGCTCTTCCTCCCTTCCGCCCGTCTTCCACTCCGCCCACCTCTACTGCTACATCACCTGTTTGCTCCCCTACCTGCCCACCTCCTCTTACTCCTCCCACTAATCTCTCCCCTTCGTCTGTCCCCCCTCCTACTGCTCTTTCTCATCCTCCCTCATCTCCTGTCCTTCCTACTCCACCTTCTCCTCCTCCTACTCCTCCTACTCCTCCTGTCCCTCCTACTCCACCCTCTCCTCCTCCTACTCCACCAGCTACTCATTCCTCCATTTCCCCACCACCATATCTATATCCTTTATATCCTTCCTCCCTTCCTAATCCCTACCCTTCTCCTCCACCCTACCCGTGCCCCGCCCTGGCACCTGCCCCAATGGCCTGGCCATACTCCTATCCTTATCCAGCAGCTCCGCCCTATTCAGCCCCTTCCCATGTATCTTCCATTGCCACACCCCCGGCCCCGATCACGCCTGCTTTGCCTCAACCTGCTCAAGTCGTGCCCACATCTAACATGGCCGCCACTTCCTCCCTTAACCCCAACGCCACTTCCTTCCACGCCTCCAATATGGCGGCCCCCAGTGGTGCGGCACCTCTAATGCCGATCCTCCCAAATGATTTGTTACCACCAGCTAATACCTCACCATTAGCTCCGGCAGGCGGAGTGCCCATTTTACCCCCGGCCCTGACACCCCAGGTAGCTACAAATCCTACAGGAGTCAGAGTGTCACCGTCCCAAAATGAATTTGATTCAGTCAGCTCTCATGGTTACCAAGTTCCACCGGACTCCAGAGACACATCGCCCCGCTTGCCCCGGTCCTCTATCCGTGACCCTTTCGGTCGCCGGATTCAGGGAGAGAAGGCCCCTATAATGTATCTCTCCTTCAATCCAACACAGGCCTCTGCTCTGATGAAATCACTCCCTGACCCTGAGAAACAACCCATGCCCTTCTATAGAGGGGTAGTCCAAATTCAACAAACCTATTCCGCCGCATGGCGTGATTTATTAAGTATCTGTGCCATAAAGGCTGGAGACGCTTATTGGCCTAGCATTGCCCGCCACCTCTGTACCAACTGGCTCGCTAGTGATACTGACTATACATCAGGGATTGAGTTCTGCGACCAGCTGAAGGCCTGGGCTAAGGATAAGCTTGCGGACCAAGCAGCTGGCCTCAACGATGTTATTCAGGAAAAGGGTGAATCTGTGGAGAGATTCCATGCTAGACTTTTTCAAGTGTTCTCAGACCTGGGATTTGATCTCAGCAACAAAATTCACTCCCAGATGCTTTCCGGTGCCTTTGTCTTAGGCATCAAAGACTCTATACGCAAGGGTATTATTGCTGCACGCCTGGAATATAGAGTGGTTCCCCTGGATAAGTTACTCTTAGTTGCCAGAGGACTAGAAACAGCACAGAATCCTAGGAAGTTCAATACAACTCCTATTATGGTGTCACGCCCTGTCCCTGGCCCGCTGATGGAGTCTGTTTTAATTGTGGGGAAAAGGGCCACTTCAGGAGTGAATGCCCCGAGCCCAGGAGATACCGAAAACCATATACAGACGAGGAGGTGACTAAGCCTACACATACAACAAAGGCTCCAAAACCTCCCTTACATCATTCAGTTCAAGAAGATTAGGAAATTGGCAAGCCTGTGTCATTAACCCCTGCCATGGCAGTGTCTTCAGGGGAACAAGGGGGCCACTAGCCACTGTGACTTTACCTATTGAAGGTCACCCTACCACATTCCTTGTTGACACAGGTGCAGCCCGAAGACCTGCCTGATTCTTCGTTCCTTTCCAATATTGATGTCTCCTGTGTTGGTGTAGATGGCCTCCCGAGACATAGTCCTCTAACTACTCCTTTACGGGTTGGCAACTGCCCCAGTCTGCTTGCACGATTTGTGGTGTCTTCAACATGCCCTATTAACCTGTTAGGTGCTGATGTCCTTTCCCGCCTACAGGCATCTATCACCTTTACATCAGACGGCCAGGTGGAACTATCTTCTCCCCTGTCCGAATCAGACACCTCAGCCTTGTGTTCCCTGCCTTTGATGCTTCATCTAGAAGAACCCCATGGGACAATTTTCCAGAATTTTCCACAAATTCTAATGACAGGTGTCCCCAGGAAGCTATGGTCTTCAGGCCCAGAGGACATAGGTCATCTTAAAGTCCCACCTGTGATGGTAAAGCTAATTCCAGGAGCAAAATTACCAAGAAAGTCTCAATATCCGTTGAAACCAGCACAAGCTGCAGCCATCACGAAACAAGCCCAAGCACTACTAGCTAAAGGTGCTCTTGTCAAGTGTGAATCACCATGTAACACCCCATTGTTCCCTGTGAAGAAGAAGACACCCAAGGGTGAACCTGAGAAGTACAGGATGGTCCAGGATCTTCGGGCTGTAAATGAGGCCACGGTTCTGGACACCCCAATTGTGCCTAATCCACACACTCCTCTCTGGTGTTCCACCTTCTGCCACATACTTCACAGTGATTGACTTGGCCAATGCCTTTTTCAGTGTCCCTCTGGACCCCACCTGTCAGTACCTGTTTGCCTTCACACACGAGAAACAACAATACACATGGACTGTTATGCCCCAGGGGGCACAAAATTCACCAAGTCAGTTTGCAAAGGCAATGTCTTCCATCCTTGATCCATGGCAATCTGACCACCCTGAGGTTGTCCTGCTCCAATATGTTGACGACCTGCTCCTTTGTGGAGAAGACATCCCCACGACAGAAAAATGTTCTCTGGATCTCATTTGTTATCTTGCAGATCAGGGGTGTAAGGCATCTCTTGTCAAACTTCAATTTTGTCAGGCTACTGTAATCTTTCTAGGCCATTGCCTGTCTCATGGCACTAGACACCTCGCCCGTGATCGTGTCAGAGCGGTTTTGGCCATTCCGCCTCCAAGAACTCCAAAGTCCCTCCACGCCTTTCTACTCATGCAACCTTTGTATGATGCTCTCAAATCAGACCCGTTCTGTCTGTCCTCTGAAGCACATGACAACTTCTATACTCTCCAACGTGCTATTGCTTCTGCTCCCACCCTTGGCCTACCAGACTACACCAAACCTTTCAAATTATTTGTGTCTGAAAGACAAGGCCACGCTACAGGAGTCCTCACTCAAGCCCATGGTCCTGGCGGACGCCAAAAGCCTATTGGCTTCTTCTCTTGCCAACTGGACATTGTGGCTAGGGGAACCCCCTCTTGCCTTCGAGCTGTTTTTGCTGCTCAGGAACTCATTAACAGCACTGGGGACCTGGTTCTTGGCCACCCTCTGACTGTTTTAGCACCTCATGATATTTCTGCCATAATTAACCAGGTCCAACTCAAACATGTTACCCCTGCCAGACACCTTCGTCTCCAATGTCATCTCCTGTTACCCGACAATGTCACCCTTCAACGATGTCAGGTTTTGAATCCGTCCACTCTTCTGCCACTCCCTGAGGGGGTTAGCTACTATGGATTTATCATGGATGAAGGCTATGTCCTACTACTTAGCCACACTACTAAATTAATGCACTCCAATTTACCCTCCTGTGACGGGCCAGAATATGCTTTCTGCACCATGTGGTACAAACCAACCATTAACCCTGACCCTCATTACAAAGATTAACTCTATCAATTAGTTGAGGTAAAACTCACTCTACAAGATTTTTACTGCGATACTGAAAGCAACAGTATGATTTTGGTCCAACTACCACTTGGACTTGAACATCTACATCACCATTGGGACACAGCCATTACACATGTCCCTGTTACCAAATCAAAGATAAAGTCATAGGGTGATCTCGGGCCCATGGCAAAACTATGGGCCACCATGGATAAACTACAGCTCCAAGAAAGAGGCGTTGTCATGTAAAAGCATGGCCACGGTACTTTCTGGAAGAAGAATTTGAAGATCTGGTCATAACGCACGATTATGATCCAGAAGTGCCCCATGACTGTTTTGAACAGATGAAAATGGAAACAACACATTTACCAACCATGCATGAGAATTCACTAATAGATCCTGACCTCACCCTGTTTGTGGACGGCTCAAGGTATGCTGATGAAGAAGGAAAATATCACACAAGATATGCCGTCACCACAACAGGTGAAATGATCAAGTCATCATCTTTACCATCAACAATGTCTGCACAAGAAGCTGAATTACAAGCCCTAACTTCAGCATGCAAGATCTCTGAAGGGAAGCGCGCCAATATCTACACAGATTCAAGATATGCACTGGGCGTGGCTCATGACTTTGGATTAATTTGGAAAACAAGAGGATTTCTTACCACTGCCGGTACACCAGTCAAGCACAGTTCTGCAATCAAGGAGCTGATGGATGCCCTCCTACTTCCAGAAGAAGTGGCCATTCTGAAGGTAAAGGCACATGGGAAGTTGGATTCGGATGAAGCAAGGGGCAACCATCTGGCTGATCTAGCTGCAAAACAAGCTGCAAGAGAACCACAGGAAGTGGACAGAAGAGTGTCCAGAACCGAAGAAACTCCCATATTTACCTTGCAGACTCTTCCAACTGATCTAAAAATCCTACGGGAACAACAGGCCGCAATTGCCCCTGAAGAAATACAAAGATGGAAACGGAAAGGGGCAGTTCTGAAGGATGGAGTGTACTCCAACAACCTCAAATTCTGCCTCCCTAAAACTTTGTACCCAGCAGTCGTGCAATGGGCACATGGACCTGCACATTTATCAAAGGCTCTAATGAATGCTCTTGTACAAAAGTACTACAAAGCACCCGAAATTACTACACTAACCAGTAACTACTGCAAGGCCTGTGTTATTTGTGCTAAATGCAATCCAGGAAAAACAGTCAAAGTTCCTCCAAAACATCTGGTTAAGCCCATGTATCCATTCCAGAGGATTCAGATCGGCCACATCCAGATGCCAAAGAGTGGTCACTATGAATATGCACTAGTGATAGTGGACATGTTCTCAGGCTGGCCAGAAGCCTATCCAGTGGTTAACATTACCGCCAAGACAACAGCAAAGCGTCTACTCACGGAAATTGTTTGTAGATTTGGACTCCCAGAAGTTATTGAAAGCGACCAAGGCCCAGCATTTACAGCATCAGTAACCAAAGAGATTTGGACTGCCTTAGGAGTGACCCTTGCTTTCCACACACCTTATGACCCACAAAGCAGTGGCAAAGTGGAACGTATGAATGGTACCCTAAAAGCTAGGATGTTAAAAATGTCACAAGAAACAAAGATGCCCTGGCCAGAAAGCTTGTCAATAGCTCTATTAAGTGTCAGACACACACCCAGAGGAAAACCCTCATTGTCCCCATATGAGATTTTATTTGGGACTGCACCCAGGCTAGGTTGCTATTTTCCCCAACAACTACAACTTCAAACTGATGTTTTAGTAGATTATGTAACTGAACTTGCAAGTGCTTTAAACAAAATCCATGCCCAAGTTTTCTCTTCAATTCCAGATTCTGATTCTGACACGGGCAACCACAGTCTGCTCCCCGGTGATTGGGTCCTAGTCAAGAAATTTGTGCGGAAACACACTCTGGAACCAAGATTTGACGAACCATTTCAAGTTCTACTGATCACCTCCACCTCCGTCAAGTTGGCTGGAAGAGGCAACTGGATCCACGCCTCCCATTGCAAGAAGGTTCCTGCCCCAGAAGAAGCAGACTCCTCACAACCATGTACCTCTGGTATGTCATCCCCTTGATTAGTTTCCTTGAGGCCCAACAAGTGGTAATTACTAAAGATGCTAGTGGGTACACTTTCTGGTATAATTCATCATGCACCCACGTAGCTACATTTACCTTTGATTACTGTGACATTGTAGATTGCCCATTCCCCAAGTCACAGATTCAAACCATTTACAAATATATACCACATGCAAAAGACCCCTATGTTTGTGTAGTTGACAAACAATGGGTGCACAACTGTAACCTTTGGGGGGCTGCAGGATGGAATGCTGGGCCTGCCTGGGATTACAAACCCAAAAGTGCCTTATCTAAAATAGAGGACCATGGTAGATCTCTCCTTCAAAGAATGACCTTAAGAAAGCCTGGAGGAGGTACGCCCATGAAATTAATGTTAAATATTGAGCATCCTGGTCCAGAGGATGCTGACCAATATGTAATGGGAATGTATTGGAAAAGTGGTTCCTATAACAAATTAGGTCATTTCTATCTCAAAGATATGTGCCACTCTCCAGAGTGGCAAGGGGCTGTTCATATGGTCCCAAATCCACTGAAACCACATATCCAGTCTTTTAAGGACATGATGGCCATTGCTAACCCCACCTTCGAAGATACCATGGCCGCTGAAACTGATTTCAATTATGTCAATCTCTGGTTAGAGTGGATGAAATATCCATGGCCTTAGACATGATTCTAGCTGAAAAGGGGGGTGTATGTAAAATACTACCTGACACCATGACTTGTTGCACTTACATTCCAGAAAACACAGGTCCAAATGGTAAAGTCATTATGGCCATAGAGAAGTTAAATAAACTCTCAGAAGAATTGAAGAGGAATTCTGGGGTAACATATCCCTGGGAAAGGTGGTTTGGTTGGATGTCAGGTTGGCAGAAAGCCTTAATCCATATTGGTATGGCTCTACTAATTTTTTGTTCTCGCTCTTCTCGTTTGTTGTGTCCTCCCATGCCTTAGAAAATTCTTACAGAAGACTACAGACCAAGCGACGCCAACTTTCACTCATCTGGCAATCGATGATCAAGATCTCACCTCACCCTGTATTCCGCTACAAACTCTACCTTATACTGATAAAGTGCAGATGTTTTAGGAAGGGAACCAGCGCAGGGACAGCGTCCGTTTGTATGGGTTAGTCTGTGGGAAGAACTGGTGGACAAGCTGCCAGCTGGCCAACCCCACAGTGAAGTGTTCGAGGGCCATACTAACGGATGAGCTGCAGCCTATTAGGGTCAGATAGGGGTAGACATGCACTTTGCAATAACACCAAGCTAGCGGTCATGGGGTTTCTGTGTCTTTGGGCTAACAAGTCTTCTAGTATTAACAAATTAAGTTTTTTTTAGTAACTAACATTTTAAGGGGGGACTGTTGTAGAATTATAGAATTTCTGAAAACAGCTTAAGAGAATGCTTTGTCAGGAGGAAATGTGCGTCAGCGGAACAATGTGTTCCTGTTGAATGAAACATTGTGGCCACTGAGCGACATGTTGGTCTCAATAAAGTATGTGTCAGCTGAATAATAAAATGTGTATCTACTAAAAAAACCTTGAAAATTAACCTTGAAACTAACAATGCCAACTACTCAAAATGGCTGCCAAAGCACCCCTCCCATTGAGTGAACACCTCATGCTAACAAGATGGCGCCTACATCTTGTGTCCACTCCCGTGTCAAGGATGTCACCACCTCTTGATGGGAGGGCATTTGACTAACCACTTAACACCTAAACCAATTAATAATGTTTACTTGTTGTTATCTTGAATTCTTCAGTGATGTAATAATGTCTTTAAAAGGGTCTGCGCACCCATTTTTTAGTTGGGCTATTAAAACCATTCCGAAGTTCTTTCATTAACCTGAACCCTGTGTCTCAGTGTGAATTTACTTCCACGTGCACGCAACTTTATTATTTTTAATTTGGACAGGAACAGATAGTCATTCAAACTTATTGGTTTGCAGAAAATAATCCACATAAATTGTATCCTGATTCAAGAAATCCATAGGTGGAGATCATTCCACCAGTGCTGTGTTAATAGAGCAGTATTCTCTGCTCTACACTTGTGAGTATATTTTATTTTATCTATTTTATTTATCTTTTCCAACTGAGAGCACTATTGCTGTTTTTTATATATTGTGGATTACGACGTAACCAAGGCCGGACTGATGGACACACTTCTCCAGTATATCCCTTAGAGGGGATCATGCCGCTAAACGCCCTCCATCCTAGAGCTGGCCTAAGCTCCTCCAAATGTGAGTGTACTATCCTCCTTTTATTCATTTTATCCTTGGATTTACAATACTTCACTATTGGCAGTTTGTCGTGTTTTATTCTTGTCTTCACATATACGGATTATTTACAACCCAGACGGATCAACTCCTGAGGATTGTACACATACTCTATCCAGCTATACCAGGGAGACATTTTATTTATTTTTATTCTACTGAACATTTTACTACTTGGATGGACTTTGTTTTATTATATTTTTTTCTGTTGTTTGAATAGAGACTTTTTTTATCTATTATACAGGCCTACTTGTTGCTATTTATTCATTTAGACAATTTGGTGTGGTTTTTACTGTATTTTAGCGCAGCCCTTACCCACTTTTACCATTTCTAGTCTTATTAAGGGTCTTGAGGGATTCCCTTTTTTGGTTGCTGCTTACATTCTTGTTATCTAGCGCAGACTCTTCTCCCTTGTTTTGAAGAAAGAAGCATGTATAGTTATTTTTTTATACATATACCTGCGCACACACTTCGAATGTTGAAATACAAATACTGCAGGGTGGTCATTTCCTTAGGTCCAGGAGCAGCTGGAGAAGGCCTCTGTCTCCTCTAACTTCCCTTCCTCCCAGCTGTGTCACAGAGTAAAAGGGAGTCAACAGTGCTCCAATGTAAATGGCCCAAACTACAGGATATCTAAAACATGGTCCAGTTGGTGAGATGTTCTGTCTACCCAACTAAACCTTGGCGAGCACTTGGGTTGAGTCAGTCCCTTACCAGAGTAATACTTATACCCACCTGATGGTAGCCCTGCCAATAATCAAATCTGAAAATGCCTGCGAGGGAATGGGAAAAGGCCTGTCATTCAGTCTTGTATGAAACTGGTTTAAGTTACTGCTGTGTATAACTAGCTACTGCCAGTCCCATTTACAAAAACTTTCAGTTTGAGATAGATAGTCTTGGTTATTGATTATTTTGTGAGACTGGTTAGTTTACTAATGTGCATATACACTACCAATGCCACTTAAATCAATATTGATTCACTGATTTAGAGTTTGACAGTTTTTTAACCTTAAAACTTAGAAAAAAAAAGCTTAATAAAAATAAAAAGCTATCCTCCTCCTGCCTGGCAACTACCAGTGTGCCTCTTACACTAGCTTTGATTCACTTGATTAAGAGTCTGGTAAGTCTTATTGTGTAGAAAGAAAGTTCCTATTGCCTAGCTAGTACACGTGCCACTTAAACCATCTTTGAGTGGGAGATAACCTGTGGTACTGATTCTTGTGAAGTGATGGTTAGGTCACTGCTCTGCTGAGACAAGACTATTTTGCACCCTAGCCAAGGCTAGCTACTCCCCCAACCCTCCCCCCCCCCAAAAAAAAAAACTACCAACCAGCCCCTTAGTGAGTCTGTTCCCGCAGCCCCTTTGTGTATATCTTTGTGTATATTCTTTGTCCCCCGGCCCTTTTGTCCTCCCCATCCCCTCTTTGTATCTCTTTGTTCCCCCAGCCCCTCTGTGCATTTTTTGTCCCCTTTTTGTGTCTCTGTGTCCCCCTAGCACCTCTGTGTGTCTCTTCCCCCCAGCAACCTTTGTGGGTCTCTCTTCTCCCCCCAGTCCCTCTTTGAGTCTATTTGTTGTCCCCAGCCCCTCTGTGTGTCTCTTTGTCCCCCCAGGCCTTTTTTGCATGTGTTTGCCCCCTCAGCCCTGTGTGCATTTCTTCCCCCTTAGCCTCTGTTTGTTTCTCCCACCAGCCCTCTGCTCTGTATGCGTCTTCCCTTCTCAGTCCTCTGTTTGCCCCCCTGCTCAATCCTCTGTGCATCTCTCCCCTCCCTCAGCCCTCTGGGTGCCTCACCACCTCTCTCAGTCCTATGTTTACCTATCCCCTCAGCCCTTTGTGTGCCTCTTTCCCCCATCAGCCCTCTGTGTGCTTCTGTCAGGATTAAAGTATGATCCAGTACGTAGAATTAAGTAACACAGAGGACTAATAGGTAACGTATACAGAACCTTAGAATGGCCGGACTAACGTACCAAAGAATAGTCAGGAATAGCCGAGGTCAAGGGACACAGAAAGAGACACAACAATAAGGAAAAGCCAGGGGTCAGGGATGCCAGAAAACAGGTAAGACAAAATCAATGCCAAAGTCAAAATCCCAGAATAACCAGAATCAATAACGCGCTCTCGGACAACCACGACAGGGCACTGAGCAGGATGAGAACTGAGCCTAAATACCCCTCCTTTGGATCTGATAGGCTGTAATCGGCCTTTCACCCCAAAGGCAGTTACCAGGTTTCCATTTGCATAATTGCTGCTCAGCACAAACCCTCCTGTGGATTTGATTGCTGCTCGGCACAACTTTTCCTGTCAGGACAGTAATGTTGCTCAGCACAACTTTTCCTGTCAGAACAGTAAATGCCATTTATCACATTTTTATATGCGGATGAATACGTGACAGCTTCTTCCTCCAAGTCCTCTGTGTGCATCTCTTTCTCCTCCCTAGCCATCTGTCTGCCTGTTACACCCCCCTCCCACTGAATCCCTCTCACCCCCCAAGCCCACTGTGTGCCTCTCCTCCACACCCCATGATGAGGCCAGGTCTCCCTTTCCCGCCTTCCCCTTTGCCAGATCACCTTCCTCTTGTAGTGTGACGGAGCTGGCCCTGCAAACTGCAATACAGTTAATGGCAGTCTACTAAACAAGTGAACTATCTCTACCTTTTGTATTTGTCTGTGTATATTGTATGTTCTCTAATTGTACAGCGCTGTGGAATTTGTTTGTGCTTTATAAATACCAGTAATAAATAAATACATAAACTGTGTAGTAGGTCTTTTATAGACTCTTTTTAGAAAGAAAGAAGTATAAGGGGGTGCAAACAAAATATACACAAAATGTGGTATACTTAGTACGATGAGTGGAACACCTCCTGATTTTCCTATAATAAAAACATATATATATAGTGTAACACTGTTTTAAAAGGAAATTCAATAAAAAAGAGGGTAATGGGTCACTCACAGTATGCAGAGCCACATAGAGCTGGCCCTGACTTCAATGGCAGGTGAATAATAAGCTTATTCAGGCTTTCAAACTCCCCACCAGGATAGCTCTTTTTCCAGCCTCTCAATAATTCAGGATATCCAATTGGGTAAAGGTAAATAAAGCTTTACTG
This sequence comes from Pelobates fuscus, assembly GCF_036172605.1. Taxonomy (NCBI): domain Eukaryota; kingdom Metazoa; phylum Chordata; class Amphibia; order Anura; family Pelobatidae; genus Pelobates; species Pelobates fuscus. The sequence continues at coordinate 137,240,929 of NC_086319.1, forward strand.
AATACAATACAAGAGATAAAATAAGCTAAAATAACATAAGTAGGTTTCCACAGCACTAACGCGTTTCGACCTCCAGGTCTTTGTCAAAGTGTGTGGTTGCTGTTGCCTTTCCTTCGCTTAAATAGTGGTCCTTCCTTTGAATTTGGCGCCGTTTTCGCGGCGTCTTTCTCCACTTCCAGGTTCGTTGTGCATCCGTATCATGTGACCATTCGCCCGGTCACGTGATTCTGACGTCATACGCATTGACGTCACTTCCGGTTTTTCGGTCCCAGCTTTGTTACTGACCGGTAGTGCTGGCGATTTCGCCATATTGGAAAAGGGAAAAGAGCCACAACATACAAAAAATTTCAATATAAAATATCATATACATTCTTTATACATCTTAGTACAAAAATGTAATTAAAAAGCATGTTTATACATAAAATAGTGCTACATATAGCACATTTACATCAAAATGACATATCCATAATATTAGGAGGATAATCCCCTTAAAGTGAAACACACTTATACAGGGGAATAGTAATAATCAATGTATAATTATAAAAGGAGATTTTTCACAAAAAGGGAAGATGTGTACTACATCTGTAAAAAAGGAGACAAAGGTTATTAGTAAAAAATCAGTAATATTGATAAAAATTTTAAAAATAAATCTATCCAAATATGTAGACACTCACCTTCAGCCCATTGTTAAAACCAATACTACATATTTGAAAGACTCCATGAGCTTATTACAACTATTAAATGGTTTTAAATGGGAGGAAGATTTTATTTTAGTGACCTGTGATGTCACTAGCTTGTATACTTGTATTGACCACCAATTAGGTTGTGAGGCTACCCGCTATTTTTTAGAGATGTCGGCACTTTATCCCTCGGACCAGGTGGATTTTATAATGGAAGGGATTTTGTTTATTCTCCGACATAACTTTTTTTGGTTCGAGGGTGAGTATTATTTACAACGCAGGGGAAATCTATCCAAATATGTAGACACTCACCTTCAGCCCATTGTTAAAACCAATACTTCATATTTGAAAGACTCCATGAGCTTATTACAACTATTAAATGGTTTTAAATGGGAGGAAGATTTTATTTTAGTGACCTGTGATGTCACTAGCTTGTATACTTGTATTGACCACCAATTAGGTTGTGAGGCTACCCGCTATTTTTTAGAGATGTCGGCACTTTATCCCTCGGACCAGGTGGATTTTATAATGGAAGGGATTTTGTTTATTCTCTGCCATAACTTTTTTTGGTTCGAGGGTGAGTATTATTTACAACGCAGGGGTACAGCTATGGGGACCAGGTTCGCGCCCAGTTATGCGAATTTATTCATGGCCTATTGGGAAAATAGGTTTGTGTATTCTTCGCATGACTGGAGCGCGAACCTTGTCCTATACAAAAGATATATTGACGATATTTTTTTTTATCTGGAAGGGAGAAGAATCTCAAGTTTTAGCCTTTTTAAATTTTTTAAATAGTAATCAATGGAATATTGTATTAACTCAAGAAATTAGTAATAAGAATATTCGTTTTTTAGATCTAGAAATTTACATAGAGGATAACCACATCAAAACGATAACTTTTTTCAAAAAAGTAGATGTAAACAGCTATATCCACACAGAGAGCTGCCACCACCAACCATGGTTGGAGAATATTCCAAGGGGACAGTTTCTAAGGCTCAAACGGAACTGTACCGACTTGGAGTCCTTTGACAACCAGGCAGACACTCTGAAACAACAATTTTTAAATCGTGGATATAAGTTAGAAAAACTGAATTATGATATAAACAAAGTTAGAGATTTAGATAGGACTTCCCTTCTGAAATATAAACCGACTAAAGCGAAAGATAAAACAGATTCTACTATACCACTTATTTTTAATTATAGTACGGATCAGAAGCAATTAAAACGAATTTTAAATAAGAATTGGCACATTCTCCAACAGGATCTAGAAATTCAACCGTTTATAGATAATAGACCAAAAGTTGTATTTAGGGGAGCCAAAAGTCTTAAAAATATATTGTCTTCAAGTTATATAGATGTTACCAATACCAATTTTTTAGAATCCTTTAAAGATGGAAAAAAGGGATTCTTTTATTGTGGTGAGTGTATGGGCTGCAAAAATTACAAACCCCAAAATCGTAAAGTTGAGAATTTTAAGTCCAGGGTAGGTAACCCTATGTATAAGATAGATTCGTTTATTTCTTGCCATTCAAAAAGTGTCGTTTATCTGCTCACGTGTCCTTGTGGGCTCCAATATGTTGGGAAAACATCCAGGTGCCTTAAGACAAGGATACGTGAGCATATTTATAATATCAGGAGGGGCTTTTTAAAACACAATGTATCATTACATTTTTTAAAGTGCCATGGAGGAGACCCCTCCGGACTTCAATTTGTTGGCATACAAAGGACTGAAGCCCATTGGAGAGGAGGGGGTCTGGAATCGACATTGAGCCGCTGCGAGATGAAGTGGATATTTAATCTGGACACCTTGTCTCCCGGTGGACTCAACGTCGATTTTGAGATGATCGTACTCATCTGACTTTGTAAATTCCACTCCTTCTATATTTTCTATTTCCTATTTTTTATTCTCATTTACAGTTTTTTACAAAATTTTTATCAATATTACTGATTTTTTACTAATAACCTTTGTCTCCTTTTTTACAGATGTAGTACACATCTTCCCTTTTTGTGAAAAATCTCCTTTTATAATTATACATTGATTATTACTATTCCCCTGTATAAGTGTGTTTCACTTTAAGGGGATTATCCTCCTAATATTATGGATATGTCATTTTGATGTAAATGTGCTATATGTAGCACTATTTTATGTATAAACATGCTTTTTAATTATATTTTTGTACTAAGATGTATAAAGAATGTATATGATATTTTATATTGAAATTTTTTGTATGTAGTGGCTCTTTTCCCTCTTCCAATATGGCGAAATCGCCAGCACTGCCGGTCAGTAACAAAGCTGGGACCGAAAAACCGGAAGTGACGTCAATGCGTATGACGTCAGAATCACGTGACTGGGCGAATGGTCACATGATACGGATGCACAACGAACCCAGATGTGGAGAAAGACGCCGCGAAAACGGCGCAAAATTCAAAGGAAGGACCACTATTTAAGCGAAGGAAAGGCAACAGCAACCACACACTTTGACAAAGACCTGGAGGTTCAAACGCGTTAGTGCTGTGGAAACCTACTTATGTTATTTTAGCTTATTTTATCTCTTGTATTGTATCCAGTAAAGCTTTATTTACCTTTACCCAATTGGATATCCTGAATTATTGAGAGGCTGGAAAAAGAGCTATCCTGGTGGGGAGTTTGAAAGCCTGAATAAGCTTATTATTCACCTGCCATTGAAGTCAGAGCCAGCTCTATGTGGCTCTGCATACTGTGAGTGACCCATTACCCTCTTTTTATTGAATTTCCTTTTAAAACAGTGTTACACTATATATATATGTTTTTATTATAGGAAAATCAGGAGGTGTTCCACTCATCGTACTAAGTATACCACATTTTGTGTATATTTTGTTTGCACCCCCCTTATACTTCTTTCTTTCACTGTACTTGGAGTGCCATTTTGTGATTTTAGGCACTGGGGGTAGTTGCTTATTTTAAAAGCGCCAATCCACCATTTCTATGTTGTGTTTGTATTCTTTTTAGAAAGAAAATCATTTTTTTCTGAGTGTCTTCTGTCCAGTGTGTCCAGTTAGAACCAATAATGTAACACCTAGGAGCAACCCAACACAAAATTATGTTTGGGCTCAAGCAATTCTCTCAAGTACAAGCAGCGGACGGCACATGCATCCCAGTCAGAACATGCAGTGATCGAGCCATACATTACTCTTGTGGATGCACTTGAGCCACGTGGGGAACCCCAGCAGGCACGTGGTGCGGGTAAGTACTTCTACAGAACCCCATCTCAAGACACACCCAACAGGTGGGAAGGACCAGGCTTTGCAGGAAAGTGGGAGTGGAATGCACGAAGAAGGCGAGGGGCATGAACATCACATGCGGAAACCCAAATGCACTCCTCAGGTACAAACCCCTTCCAGTTTACCACATACTACAGGACAGCCCCTAAGGAGACAGGAAGCAAGTAAAGCAATCACCTCATATTACTCTTGGCCCTGGACAGAAACAGGAGGAGGAAGATCAGGCTTGGTGATCAGATTACAAAAACGAGGTTTCAACAAGGAGGTGTGGAAAACATTGGGTATAATTATAGGGTATAAGTTACTAGGAAGATCAAGGCATACATAATGGGATTAACTCTACGCAAAATGCAGAAAGGACCAATATATCATGGAGCCAGCTTCATAGAAGGAACTCTGAGATGGATATTACAGGAAGAAAGCACCCACAACATAAGAGGGAGCTGTCCTGCGATGCCTATCAGCGTGAACCTTCTGTTGAGCCATAAATGCACAGAAATGCAGATTCTGCTCCCGAGTCTTACATAAACCAGTTAAATGGTCGTTGGCATTCCCTGTCAAGAGAATGCAGAATGGAGGTATAATCAACGTAAAAAGGACTGTTACCGGTGAGGAGAATTTTTATGAGCACATTCAGCCCAAGGGAGCAGGTCAGCCCAATCATTCTGGTGGTGGGAAATAAAACAGCGAAGATATTGCTCTAGCGAATGGTTGGCATGTTCAGCAGCTCCATTAGTCTAGTGGTGGTAGGCAGAGGAAATGCATAGAGTAATACCCATCTCAGAGCAAAAGGCTCTTGAGAACCATTACATGAATATAGATTATATCAGAAACTATAGAATCAGGTATACCATGTAATATTAAACACCTCCCTGATGAATAGAAGTCAAATCTTCAGAAGAGGGTAACTTAACTTTAGCGGAGCAATGGTAACACGACTGGTTACCTCTGCTAAACTCTACTCTAAGCCAGAAATGGAACCGTTGGTTAATATAGCTCTGTTCCCCAGGCAACTTGACGAGATGTAGTTCTGGGAGTAAACCTGGTTTTATTACTCCAAATGCAGCCTTTTATGAACAGATCCCCAGCATGGTTTCTCCATTCTTTGACTCAATTATCTCCTGGACACAGAGGAGCCTGGGTGGATCTCTGTGTAAAGTGTAAACAGAGAGCCAGGGAGGTGTTATAGTCTTTTATAGAGGATTTGGACAATCTGCCACATTGACAAGTGGCCCAAAATGAGTCATCTTGGAGAATCAACTATTATGAGGATGACCATTTTACCATTGGAAAGGGGAAAGTCAACAATAAAATCCAAAGACAGATTGGATGAAGGTCTATATATATATATATATATATATATATATATATATATATATATATATATATATATATATATAGGCAATGGCCATAATAACCCATAAGGAACCCTATGGAAGGACTTCATGCTGGTACAAGTGACACAAGTTTGCATGTACTCTTTAATGTCTTTGTGCATAGATGTCCACCAGAAGTTCTGTGAATCTTCAAGAAACAGTTTAGGGATACCAGAATGCCCTGCTTTCGTAGTGTTGTGATAGAGAAAAATAATATCAGAAAAATAATATCCCATCTAGCAATGGTAATCTTGCTTAAAGGACCACTCTAGTGCCAGGAAAACATACTCGTTTTCCTGGCACTAGAGTGCCCTGAGGGTGCCCCCACCCTCAGGGTCCCACTCCCGCCCGGCTCTGGAAAGGGGAAAGGGGTAAAAACTTACCTTTTTCCAGCGGTGGGCGGAGAGCTCTCTTCCTCCGATCCTCCTCTTCTCCTCCCCGTCGGCTGAATGCGCACGCGCGGCAAGAGCTGCGCGCGCATTCAGCCGGTCACATAGGAAAGCATTCATAATGCTTTCCTATGGACGCTTGCGTGCTCTCACTGTGATTTTCACAGTCAGAATCACGCAAGTGCCTCTAGCGGCTGTCAGTGAGACAGCCACTAAAAGGAAATAGGGGAAGGCTTAACCCATTCACAAACATAGCAGTTTCTCTGAAACTGCTATGTTTATGAAAAAATGGGTTAACCCTAGAAGGACCTGGCACCCAGACCACTTCATTAAGCTGAAGTGGTCTGGGTGCCTAGAGTGGTCCTTTAAGGACCACTCTATTGCTTCACAGAAACTAGCATTCAGTAGCAATAATTAAATAAGCTAACTCATTGATTAGGAATAAATAATACAGTCCATTAGACTTCAAATAAAGCATTGGAGAAAGGCAATTCCTGTTTTAGAAATGTAACAGAGTCCTTTACATTTCAAAGATAAATGTTGAAAAAAGTAGATCCTATTTTGATAGGAATATCACAGTCTTTTAGACTCCAGTAGTAATATATGAGAATATCTTAGGAAAGATCAATCAGCTGAAATGATTACTTTCAATAGAACAATTTGGAAGTAACTGGATCCCAAAGGGCAATCATATGAATTCCCTTTTATCCTTCCAAATAACTTAAGGCATGAACTAATTATTAATCCCAGAAACTTGCTTTTCGTGGATGTTCTTTCCAGAATAGTGAGGATTATGGTTCCCTGTAGTATATTGAGGATTAGAGGAAGTCGTAATGAAGTCTGTTCCAAGTCTGTGAGAGGAGAAGTCAGCGTAGTCAGGATCAGGTAAGAGAGGTTCGGTACACGAACAGCTCTGTCTGCAATTAGCAACAAGTAGGTAACAAATTGATTGAGCAATGTGAAGTGAAGTGCGTGACATCAGATGCATGGGCAGAGTTGAATCAGCGAGAAACCGGATGTCATACAGTAAATGCCGATCAGAGACACCTGTCCTGTTTGGTGAAGAGGACCCCCTGATAAACCTTTTCTGTAGTGATTCCTTGATGTACTACTCTATTACAAGGTTTTCTTGAGGAGACAATGGATACACTCTCCCCTTGAGAGGTATAAAACAAGGTCACAAATCTATTGTACAATCGTACGGTCTATGGGTTGGTAACTTATACCCCTTTCAAGAACATGTGCTAAGAAGGTATAACAGTAGATAAAGGAGGGACTGTAGGCACATTAGTAGAATTCAAAGGAGTAATGTTGGTAATACAAGACTCATGCCATTTGGTACTCCATGATTGTATCTGACCTGACTCCCAATTAATAGTAGGGTTGTGTATAAGCAACCATGGGTATACCAGTACAATCTGTGAAGTATGAGAAGAAATTATATGGAACTGAACCTTTTTAGTATGTAATAACCCTGTAGACATGAGTAAGGTTACCGTCTTGTGAGTTATCACCAGAGAATGGTCTACCATCTACGGCTTCAACTGCAAAAGGTGTTTCTTTCCCCTATAAGGGTGTTTTATGTTCCTTAACCCCTTAAGGACACATGACATGTGTGACATGTCATGATTCCCTTTTATTCCAGAAGTTTGGTCCTTAAGGGGTTAACAAAGGTGTAATCAATGAAGTTCTGTGCCAACCAAGGCTAGAACATCTCCTATAACAACTGACTTGTTAAAACAGAGTTGAAAAGGGAGAAGCAATTTACAGGCAAGTGAGTGTCACACCCGAAGCAGTCTTAGGTGCAGGAGTTTTCCAAACATACGAGAAACTCGCTTCACATGTGGCCTTTTTTTCTACAGTAAAGATAGAGTCCCTCTTTCCTCATATACAGCTTTTCTGCTTCAGAAAGCTTGTTAATCCATAACTGCCTCTGGCATGGTGTGGATCTTGGGATTGGCAACTATAGTCATAACGGAGACAGTAGGGTATCTGTTGCTATGCTTGGTATAGTGCCTATCTCAAATTATGTTCTACATTGATGAGGTAGTAGATCCTCCAGTCTTTGAAGTCTGTGCTTTGGCACATCACACACATGTTCATCGAAACCAACTGATTTGATGAGTTGGTTTTGTTTGGTTTGTAACTGTATAAAATGCAAAATCCAAGTAGATCATATCTATTGGATCACCCTGATCGATATTTCTACTAACTTCTTAATAGGACACATCTAAGTTAGTTTGACATGTCCTGTCTTTCATAAGACCTGCTAATGATATAATTGTTTAAAGTGAACTTTTGATTATTCGTTAACAACCCTTTAAGTAATTTTTCAAGCGCAGATGTTAAGCACACATCTCTGTAGTTTCCTGCTTGTGCTTTTGAACCATTTTTATATATACAGTTGCAAGAAAAAGTATGTGAACCCTTTGGAATGCTATGGATTTCTGCACAAATTGGTCATAAAATGTGATCTGATCATCATCTAAGTCACAACAATAGACAATCACATTCTGAAACCAACTGAAGTCCAACCAATGAGATGAATTGGAGGTGTTGGTTACAGCTGCCCTGCCCTATAAAAAACACATCAGTTCTGGGTTTGCTTTTCACCCTGTGTAGGGGTAACAGTCTCTATTCTGCTCTGTGTCAGTGTGTATCATGGTCTCTGAGGACAGGTGTCAATCCATACCTGCCAAGTGACCCTATGTAGGGGGAACAGTCTCTATTCATACTCTGTGTCAGTGTGTATCATGGTCTCTGAGGACAGGTGTCAATCCATACCTGCCAAGTGACCCTATGTAGGGGGAACAGTCTCTATTCTTCTCTGTGTCAGTGTGCATCATGGTCTCTGAGGACAGGTGTCAATCCATACCTGCCAAGTGACCATATGTAGGGGTAACAGTCTCTATTCTGCTCTGGGTCAGTGTGTATCATGGCCTCGGAGGACAGGTGTCAATCCATATCTGCCAAGTAGCCCTATGTAGGGTGAACAGTCCCTATTCTGCTCTGTGTGAGGAGGAGGAACGGGAAATGAGTACCTCGGCATCCAACCTTGTACAAATGGGGTCTTTCATGCTGTCGTGCCTGTTGAGGGACCCTCGTATAAAAAGGCTGAAGGAGAACGACCTGTGCTGGGTGTCCACGCTACTAGACCCCCGGTATAAGCAGACAGTGGCAGAAATGTTACCGAATTACAAGTCGGAAAGGATGCAGCATTTGCAAAATAAATTAAAAAGTATGCTTTACACATCGTATAATGGTGATGTCACAGCACAATGGGAATCTAACAGGGGAAGAGGTGAAAGTCATCCTCCTCCTCCCACGACCACGCCATATCTGCCAAGTGACCCTATGTAGGGGGAACAGTCCCTATTCTGCTCTGTATCAGTGTGTATCATGGTCTCTGAGGACGGGTGTCATTCCATACCTTCCAAGTGACCCTATGTAGTGGGAACAGTCCCTATTCGGCTCTGTGTCAGTGTTGGAGGACAGGTGTCAATCAATATCTGCCAAGTGACCATATGTAGGGGGAACAGTCTCTATTCTGCTCTGTGTCAGTGTGTATCATGGTCTCCGAGGACAGGTGTCAATCCATACCTGCCAAGTGACCTTATGTTGGGGGAACAGTCTATATTCTGCTCTGTGTCAGTGTGTATCAGGGGCTTTGAGGACAGGTGTCAATCCATATCTGCCAAGTGACAATATGTAGGGGGAACAGTCCCTATTCTGCTCTGTGTCAGTGTGTATCAGGGGCTTTTAGGACAGGTGTCAATCCATATCTGCCAAGTGACCCTATGTAGGGGTAACAGTCTCTATTCTGCTCTGTGTCAGTGTGTATCATGGTCTCTGAGGACAGGTGTCAATCCATACCTGCCAAGTGACCCTATGTAGGGGGAACAGTCTCTATTCATACTCTGTGTCAGTGTGTATCATGGTCTCTGAGGACAGATGTCAATCCATACCTGCCAAGTGACCCTATGTAGGGGGAACAGTCCCTATTCTGCACTGTGTCAGTGTGTATCAGGGGCTTTGAGGACAGGTGTCAATCCATATCTGCCAAGGGACCCTATGTAGGGGTAACAGTCTCTATTCTACTCTGGGTCAGTGTGTATCATGGTCTCGGAGGACAGGTGTCAATCCATATCTGGCAAGTAGCCCTATGTAGGGTGAACAGTCCCTATTCTGCTCTGTGTGAGGAGGAGGAACGGGAAATGAGTACCTCGGCATCCAACCTTGTACAAATGGGGTCTTTCATGCTGTCGTGCCTGTTGAGGGACCCTCGTATAAAAAGGCTGAAGGAGAACGACCTGTGCTGGGTGTCCACGCTACTAGACCCCCGGTATAAGCAGACAGTGGCAGAAATGTTACCGAATTACAAGTCGGAAAGGATGCAGCATTTGCAAAATAAATTAAAAAGTATGCTTTACACATCGTATAATGGTGATGTCACAGCACAATGGGAATCTAACAGGGGAAGAGGTGAAAGTCCTCCTCCTCCTCCCACGACCACGCCATATCTGCCAAGTGACCCTATGTAGGGGGAACAGTCCCTATTCTGCTCTGTATCAGTGTGTATCATGGTCTCTGAGGACGGGTGTCATTCCATACCTTCCAAGTGACCCTATGTAGTGGGAACAGTCCCTATTCGGCTCTGTGTCAGTGTTGGAGGACAGGTGTCAATCAATATCTGCCAAGTGACCATATGTAGGGGGAACAGTCTCTATTCTGCTCTGTGTCAGTGCGTATCATGGTCTCCGAGGACAGGTGTCAGTCCATACCTGCCAAGTGACCTTATGTTGGGGGAACAGTCTATATTCTGCTCTGTGTCAGTGTGTATCAGGGGCTTTGAGGACAGGTGTCAATCCATATCTGCCAAGTGACAATATGTAGGGGGAACAGTCCCTATTCTGCTCTGTGTCAGTGTGTATCAGGGGCTTTTAGGACAGGTGTCAATCCATATCTGCCAAGTGACCCTATGTAGGGGTAACAGTCTCTATTCTGCTCTGTGTCAGTGTGTATCATGGTCTCTGAGGACAGGTGTCAATCCATACCTGCCAAGTGACCCTATGTAGGGGGAACAGTCCCTATTCTGCTCTGTGTCAGTGTGTATCAGGGGCTTTGACAGGTGTCAATCCATATCTGCCAAGTGACCATATGTAAAGGGAACAGTCTCTATTTTGCACTGTGCCAGTGTGTATCAGGGGCTTTGAGGACAGGTGTCAATCCATATCTGCCAAGTGACCCTATGTAGGGGGAGCAGTCCGTATTCTGCTCTGTGTGAGGAGGAGGAACGGGAAATGAGTAGTTCGGCATCCAACCTTGTGCAAATGGGGTCTTTCATGCTGTCGTGCCTGTTGAGGGACCCTCGTATAAAAAGGCTGAAGGAGAACGACCTGTGCTGGGTTTCCACGCTACTAGACCCCCGGTATAAGCAGAAAGTGGCGGAAATGTTACCGAATTACAAGGCGGAAAGGATGCAGCATTTGCAAAATTAATTAAAAAGTATGCTTTACACAGCGTATAAGGGTGATGTCACAGCACAACGGGAATCTAACAGGGGAAGAGGTGACAGTCATCCTCCTCCTCCCATGACCACGCCATATCTGCCAAGTGACCCTATGTGGTCACTCTCTATTCTGCTCTGTGTCAGTGTGTATCAGGGGCTTTGAGGACATGTGTCAATCCATATCTGCCAAGTGACCCTATGTAGGGGGAACAGTCTCTATTCTGCTCTGTGTTAGTGTGTATCAGGGGCTTTGAGGACAGGTGTCAATCCATATCTGCCAAATGACCCTATGTAGGGGGAACAGGCTCTATTCTGCTCTGTGTCAGTGTGTATCAGGGGCTTTGAGGACAGGTGTCAATCCATATCTGCCAAGTGACCCTATGTAGGGGGAACAGTCTCTATTCTGCTCTGTGTCAGTGTGTATCAGGGGCTTTGAGGACAGGTGTCAATCCATATCTGCCAAGTGACCCTATGTAGGGGGAACAGTCTCTATTCTGCTCTGTGTTAGTGTGTATCAGGGGCTTTGAGGACAGGTGTCAATCCATATCTGCCAAGTGACCCTATGTAGGGGGAACAGGCTCTATTCTGCTCTGTGTCAGTGTGTATCAGGGGCTTTGAGGACAGGTGTCAATCCATATCTGCCAAGTGACCCTATGTAGGGGGAACAGTCTCTATTCTGCTCTGTGTCAGTGTGTATCATGGTTTCTGAGGACAGGTGTCAATCCATACCTGCCAAGTGACCCTATGTAGGGGGAACAGTCCCTATTCTGCTCTGTGTGAGTGTGTAACAGGGGCTTTGATGACAGGTGTCAATCCATATCTGCCAAGTGACCCTATGTAGGGGTAACAATCTCTATTCTGCTCTGTGTCACTGTGTATCATGGTCTCTGAGGACAGGTGTCAATCCATACCTGCCAAGTGACCCTATGTAGGAAGAACAGTCCTTATTCTGCTCTGTGTCAGTGTGTATCAGGGGCTTTGAGGACAGGTGTCAATCCATATCTGCCAAGTGACCCTATGTAGGGGTAACAGTCTCTATTCTGCTCTGTGTCAGTGTGTATCATGGTCTCTGAGGACAGGTGTCAATCCATACCTGCCAAGTGACCCTATGTAGGAAGAACAGTCCCTATTCTGCTCTGTGTCAGTGTGTATCAGGGGCTTTGAGGACAGGTGTCAATCCATATCTGCCAAGTAACCCTATGTAGGGGTAACAGTCTCTATTCTGCTCTGTGTCAGTGTGTATCATGGTCTCTGAGGACAGGTGTCAATCAGTATCTGCCAAGTGACCCTATGTAGGGGGAACAGTCCCTATTCTGCTCTGTGTCAGTGTGTATCATGGTCTCTGAGGACAGGTGTCAATCCATATCTGCTAAGTGGCCCTATGTAGGGGGAACAGTCCCTATTCTGCTCTGTGTGAGTAGGAGGAAAGGGAAATTAGTAGCTCGGCATCCAACGTTGTGCAAATGGGGTCTTTAATTAACGGAGGTACCCAGTCGGGGTAACGACATGGATTGACACCTGTCCTCAAAGCCCCTAATACACACTGACACAGAGCAGAATAGGGACTGTTCTTCCTACATAGGGTCACTTGGCAGAAATGGCGTGGTCGTGGGAGGAGGAGGATGACTTTCACCTCTTCCCCTGTTAGATTCCCGTTGTGCTGTGACATTACCCTTATACGCTGTGTAAAGCATACTTTTTAATTTATTTTGCAAATGCTGCATCCTTTCCGACTTGTAATTCGGTAACATTTCCGCCACTGTCTGCTTATACCGGGGGTCTAGTAGCCTGGACAACCAGCACAGGTCGTTCTCCTTCAGCCTTTTTCTACGAGGGTCCCTCAACAGGCTGGGCTGTTAGGGAATAACAAACTCCTCTCCCTTACACACCTTCAGCCGCTGGGGAGAGGGGATAACAGGCTCCTCTCCCTATGAATAGGCACCATACGAATAGGCTTACACTCCTAGCAGTCAACTGGAACAGCATGCAATAAATCCTTCCCCCAATAATGAGACGACACTTCACTTTGAGGGTAAAACAGGAACTCTGGACTGGCACATCCAGCCTGCCTCAAAGGACACGTGGCAAGGTCGGTTTCGCCCCAATCCATATCTGTCAAGTGACACTATGTAGGGGTAACAGTCTCTATTCTGCTCTGTGTCAGTGTGTATCATGGTCTCTGAGGACAGGTGTCAATCCATATCTGCCAAGTGACCCTATGTAGGGGGAACAGTCCCTATTCTGCTCTGTGTCAGTGTGTATCAGGGGCTTTGAGGACAGGTGTCAATCCATATCTGCCAAGTGACCCTATGAAGGGGGAACAGTCTCTATTCTGCTCTGTTTCAGTGTGTATCATCGGCTCCGAGGACAGGTGTCAATCCATACCTGCCAAGTGACCCTATGTAGGAGGAACAGTCCCTATTCTGCTCTGTGTCAGTGTGTATCAGGGGCTTTGATACGGCCAAATAATAATCCATAATAACAGACGCACTTAAAAAAAAAAAAAACTGTCACAGCACTCTGATTAGTTGGCTTGAAATCCACCAATCAGAGTGCTCTGTGTAATTTTACACAGCGTGAGAAAGTAACCAGAGTCTTATGAGTCAAATTACACAGTGTGGGAAAATTCCAAAGAACTTTCCCACGCTGTGTAAAATGACACAGAGCGCTTAGGGGTGGGGGCCTGGGGGGAGGACATTAGGATCCCCCCCCCTTATTATAATTTAGGGCCCTCACCCACTGCTCAGGGGTGGGGGCCAGGGGGGAGGACGTTAGGTCCCCCGCTCCAATTTTTATTTAGGGCCCCCACCCACCGCTCAGGGGTGGGAGCCAGGGTGAGGCCAATAGGTCCCCTTCTTATTGGTATTTAGGGCCCCCACCCGCCGTTCAGGGTGGGGGTCAGGGGGTAGGACAATAGGTCCCCGTCCCATTATTTTACTTTAGGGCCCCCCCTCTGCTCGGGGTGGGGGCCGAGGAGGAGGACAATAGGTCCTTCCCCCTTTTTTTACTTTAGGGCCCCCACCCGCCGCTCAGGGGTGGGGGCTGGGGGGTCAATAGGTCCCCCTTTATAGTAAAAGCCCCCACTCGCACGTCACAAGTGGGGGCTCAGGAGGGGGGCCCGGTTTAATTTTTATTTTTTTTTAACAGTGAGCAGCCACAGGCTGCTCACTGTTTAATGGACATGGTTCAGGGTTAAAAAAATCGTAATGGGGGGGCGTGGCCTGACCACCGATGGAGTGAGACGCACCTAACTTGAGCTCCTAGGCCCCAACCTGCTAAGCCCAGTAAATTAGCTTTTAAAAAAAAAACCAAAAAACGTAAAATAACCGAGCAAATGGGGAAAAACAGAAGACTTACTACCGCAGGCCCATCCAGCGCGATCCCAGCAAGACAACCACCAGGCTGATAGACGGATTTCTGTCGATGCCCCTGGGCCCCCACGGCTCTGGGGAGGTAGACATGCGTGCGCCCTCATCCCCCGGCCCCAACATAATGGACTCCGCACAAGACGCACCGGCAACAGGCGCACTGTCCCAAATCTCAGCGGATATAGCAGCCATATCGAGCAGCATGCTGACCCACAGGGACAAAGCAGAAATGGTGGCAGAATTGCGCGCCATCATCAAGGAAGAAATTGCGGCGGTCCGGAGCGACCTCTCCACGCTTGAGCAGAGGGTGGATGCCCTTGAAGAAACTCACCTGCAGGCCGCACAACACCAGCAGGCCGCAGACCTGGCCACCACGAGGCAGGGCACCATCCTCCTGGATCTCCGCCGGCAAATCGAAGATCTGGATAATAGGGGCCGCCGGAATAACATCAGGATCCGGGGCCTGCCGGAGGCGGAGGATGATAGAATGGCCCTTAGGGGGTCGGCCGATCAAAATACATTGCGGGGCTATCCTCTGTCTCCGGACACCGGCTGGGAGGGACCCCCAGGGGGGCCGCCCCATGACTAGGGGGAGATCCTGAGGGGCCGAGGCTATGAACAGATGCCTGTACTAGCGGGTGACGGGTGGACGGCACCCAGGCGACAGTGGGCAAGCCGAGACGACATAATGGCATATAGCACCTAGGCAGACACCCACACTGTCCACGCAGAGGCAGGAGTAGCAGAAATGGATAGCGGGACGGACAAATGCGTAGCCCCCATAGCTCGACTTAGCTACCGAACACTACCAAGTACAGCCCCCGCAGGTTGGGTGTCCCCAACGGAGACCGCTGATAGGACACAACGCTAGACATACGGGCGCTTCTACATCGGTGGCTACACTTAACCTCACTGTGACAGACCCTGCTTGTATATATTACCGGGGTTGCGGGAAGGGGACGACCCTCCCCCGCAACGACTGCCCCCGGTACTGGGACATAGTCACACCACAATCCTCCCCCATACACCACATCCACATATCTTGACGGAGACAACCACCCTAAATGCATTTCCTGACCACAGGCCACACTCCGCTATGACCTCTCTTTCCTCCGTGCCCTTCCCGAGGCGGGCGCGTGGCCGCCCCCCTGCGGCGTCCGGGGGCGGCTTCGCGCCGGCCCAACTCGCATACTGGTCGAATAATGTCCAAGGGCTCAACGTACCGGAGAAGCGCACACACCTGCTCAACAAGTGGTGGGCCGCACGGGCGTCGATAGTGTTTTTGCAAGAGACGCACCTCAGAGGCAGCGATGCTCCCAAACTGGAGAACCAACGTTTCCCAACAGGATACTACGCGAATCACCCGGATGCCAAGAAAGCGGGGGTAGCAATACTGTTCGCACACACTGTACCGTTCCAATGCAAGGCGATGATGGAGGACCCCAATGGGCGCTATCTTTTTATCAAAGGCACCATAGCAGACCACGTGTACACCTTCGCGAGCATCTACAGCCCCAATAGGAGACAACATATCTTCCTGAATCTGACCCTGACCAAGCTGGAGAACTTTAGGGAAGGTCTGCTGGTGGTGGCAGGGGACTTGAACATCCCGCTCGACCCACGCCTGGACACTTCCAGGGGGGCAAGCACGGTGCCCGCACACTGTATACGCACGATGCTGAGGGCTCTGGGCAAACTGGGGCATGTGGACTGCTGGAGGGTGACCCACCCAGAAGACCGAGATTGCACCCACTTCTCGGCGGTCCACTCGCGCTACAGCCTCATCGATTACATTTTCCTAGATCAAGAATACTTGAACCTCATGCATAGTACTGACATTGAGCCACTGGACCATTCTGACCACGCGCCTGTGGTAGCCCACACACGATCTCCTCTGTTCAAACCCAGGGAACAACAGTGGAAGCTCAACGAGTCCCTACTTGATGACCTGGCACTCAAGTCTGCGATAGCCGAAACTGTAACCCAATACTTCGCAGAAAATGAGAATTCAGAGGTGCCTCCACTGACGCTCTGGGAAGCGCATAAATGCGTCGTCCGGGGCCGCATAGCAGAGAGCACGAGACGCAAGAAAGACCGATGCGCACACCTAAGCACCTTGACGAAGCGCATAGCTGACCTGGAACACGAACATAAACACACACTGGAGGAAGGCACATACCTCCGCCTCACAGTAGCATGCAGGGAACTACGAGACATCATGTCGCAGGGACAACTACACACGGCTAGAAAGTCAGCTGGATTCTTCTACGAACATTCTAATAAGAGCGGCAGACTGCAGGCACGGATGCTACAGGACAAAAGGAGAGCACAGCACATCCACAAGATACACACACGAAGCAGAGGCATCACACGCCTGCCAGAGGGTATCTTGGAGGCATTCCAAGAATATTATGCAACACTATACGCACAGGCGCGAGCGGGAGAGGGACCCGCGGGACAGCACCACAGAAAAAGAGTATGACCACAGAAAAGAGCATATCTCGAAAGACATGTGGCTAAGAAACTCACCCCGGAGCAGGAGGCGGAATTACACCAACCCCTGACACTTGAAGAACTGGCAGGAGCCATGAAAGCATCCAAGCCGCATCGGGCCCCAGGTCCAGATGGGCTACCACTATCGTAGGACCGCACCTTCAAAGATATACTACTATCGAGACTCCTAACAGGCTTCAACTCCATCTTAACTGGGGGCTCCTTCCCCTCGGACACCTTGAGTGCCATCGTCACCGTCCTCCCGAAAGAAGGCAAGTTAGTTACCGCCCCATCTCGTTACTGAATGCCGACTTGAAGATATTCGCTAAGGCAATGGCGCTCCGAATCACCCAAGTCCTACCTGGTCTGGTACACCCAGACCAGGTCGGTTTCATTCCAGGGAGGGAGGCCAGGGACAACACCATCAGAGCCCTCAACATGATTCACACGGCCAAGCCTGGCAAGCGGGAGGTTATGCTCCTGTCAACAGGCGCTGAAAAAGCGTTTGACCGGGTGGATTGGGCCTTCCTCGCAGAAACACTACGCCATACGGGATTCGGCCCCAACTTACGAACATGGGTGGCCGCCCTATACACCAACCCAACGGCACGCATCCGGGTCAACGGAGCCCTGACAAAACCGTTCAGCATCCATAACGGCACCCACCAGGGCTGCCCCCTGTCACCCCTCCTGTTTGCCCTCACTCTCGAACCATTTCTGGAGGCGGTCAGACGGGACGGGGCATAGTGGGGACCCGAGATGGCGGAGCGGAGCACCGAGTCGCGGCATATGCTGACGACATGTTCTTCTTTATAGAACAACCGAGAATCTCGGCTCCAAACTTACTGGAGGCGTTCAAGCAATATAACGTAGTCTCTAACTTGAAGCTTAACTTGGAGAAGTCGGAGGCAATGCCGTTAACGCAGGACAGAGCCCTAACACAACATATCGAAGCACACTTCCCTTTCAAATTCTGCATGACAAAGCTCCGGTACCTGGGGGTCTGGCTGCCGAAAGATCTAACGCAGATATACCAATTGAATTTCACACCTCTACTGGTGACGCTACAACAGGACTTAAAACGATGGACGTCCAAGTACATATCATGGTTTGGCCGTATAAGCGCTATAAAAATGAACATAATGCCACGTATCCTATACTTGTTTCAAACGCTGCCTACCACCATCCCCCAAGTCTTCTTCCAGACGCTAACCACAAATGTCAGACAGTTTGTTTGCAGCCAACGGCCTACACGGGTCCGGAGAACAATACTGGAACGCCCAAAAAGGGAAGGGGGAATGGGACTCCCCTCCGCACTCATGTACTACCAGGCGACACATCTACATAACTGGTCGACTGGCATGCCAATCCAAACACCAAGCAATGGGCGGACATGGAGCTTCAACAGGCACAGGGGAAGATCCCGGCACTCTTATGGCTGGGCGAGGCTACACTCAAAGATATGAGCACGGGCAACCCGATGATAGACGCTACTCTTAGGGTCTGGTGCGGGATACAGTACGCCAAACAGCTCACCACGTCACCCAACCCGTTCACACCTATAACCAACAACCCGAAACTAGCGGGCGGACTAACCCCTGCAGCCCTCAAAAATCTCCAGGCGACGGACTGGGTACACCTACACCAATGGTGCAGCGGCCGGACCCTTAAACCCCTGAGAGACTTGATACAGGACCGTGCAGCGACCGGGCTGGATGAATTCCACTACCACCAAATCAAAACCTACTATAACGCAATCAAGGGTAAGGACCATGTACATCGCCCACTCATATACCTGGAACAACTATGTGCAACCAGGCAACACCTCTCGCACGGCGTATGAACGTTGTACTCAGCACTAATGAGTAGCGGAGACAAGGGAGCCTTATGCTTCACGGAACGATGGGAGAGGGATACGGGGATTGAACTCACGGACATGGAATGGGACAAGATCTTTCAATTGACGCACAAAGGAACCATAAGCTCTAAATACCAGGAGTGCAACTATAAAATCCTGACGCACTGGTACAGGACCCCGGACATCATAAAGCATATTCATGACACGATTCCCGACGACTGTTGGAGATGCGGAACCGAGAAGGGCACAGCCTACCCCATCTGGTGGACTTGCCCATGCATAGCCCCGTACTGGCAAAAGATAAATCGCATAATAAAATAAATCACGGACACCGAGCTACCTCTGCAACCCCTCACGATGTTACTTAACCATATGCATACGCCTCTGAAGGCATAAAAAAAAGGGCTCACTATACACCTGCTCACGGCGGCCAAAACGCTCATCCCCTCATACTGGAAAAACACGACAGTGCTCTCCCTTGGGCAGTGGATCGCTAGGGTGGAAGACATCTACAACATGGAAATGATGACGGCCTCGCTGCAGGGACGAGCTGACAAGTGTGCGCTGACCTGGTACCCATGGCTGGACTACGTTGCTAGGGGAGCTGCGGCGACTGGACCGGGCGGGGGCGGGGGCTGCGCCCGTCCCGGTGGGGCCGGAGGCTGGAGACTAATACGGACCAGACTTACATGAACAGGAGGACGACTCGCAGATGACAATATGACTCAGGTCCCTGCTCGACCAGCCTGCAGATGGGCACAGACCTGGCACACCACAAATAGAGACTGTTGACACCCTACCATGACTGTGGCCTGACACAGAACCGAATCCGAACCTCATAGACACAGGGGACACAGGCTCCGCTTGCCAGGGAACAAAACGTTGCACGCAACCGAGGGACCATCCCAGCCACACACGACAACTGACACAACAGACAAACCGAACCCCTATACCCAGCGCCCACGTAGGAAAACCCGTGAACCAGCAGACGATACTCACCGAGCATGAAACACCTCCACAGCGGGTGCGGGGGTGGGGTGCGGTAGGAGACAGGGACAGGGGCACATGGACCGACAAAGGACTACACAGCCCATGACGGTGAGGGTGCGCGGGCGGGCACCAGACAGGCAAAGGATCCAGGGTACAATAGAGGCCCAGCTCAGGAAACAGAGAACCCGCACGCACACATGACACACGATAGAAGAACGAGGTAGACAAACCAACTCACAAGCTCAACACAATAGCTACTAGGCATCACGAGATAAAGACGCACCGTTCTCCACTCAATGGGGCTTCCCCATACACCCTCATCCGCACGACCAGGACAATAACGACAGAAACTGGGGATGCTGGGGGGGGGAGAGGAGGAACGAAATCCACGCAACCAACACGCGCCTAATCTGGGACGGGGGCACAGATACCCCAATACAGGGGGGTACTTAGACCTCAAGTATCCTAGAGGCCCAGCCTCAAAACACCTGAGGCCATCTCACTGACCAGTTACATACGACCGACGTCAGGTCTAACTCAGACGATGCTCCCAGGCACGAGGAGCATGTTCTACCCATAATATCACCTAGCGTCAGCAACATAATCAGAACAGGGACAAACAAGCTGTATTTTAACACGTAACATGATAAAACTACTTTGTCCGATTGTCAAGACACTTCTTTTCAAATGTATTGTTCAAACTGCATGTAACACATCTTTACTTTTCAATAAAAAAATTGATTGACAAAAAAAAAAAAAAATCGTAATGTTCGGTACGAACCCGTTCGGGTTCGCTCAACTCTACAAAAGATATATATTTTCATTTGTTAAGATTGCATAAGAGATGCATAGATCTGGACCTTCATGGATTGTTTCTCTCTGATTATTACAAAGCTATTGTAATAGCATATGAATATTCCAACTATAGGAAGAGCTAAGGTAAAGGTTTGCAAGGATTGGACAGCAGTTCTTAACAATGATCTCATGTTGATTATACAGGATGTCAAGTCTGACTTGGAAAATATTTCACGTGAGATAGTGGATAAGGAGACTGAATAGGCCATACTATTGTTAACTCCAGAAGGTATAAAGCTACAGGATAAACTCAAGGAAGAACTCCTTAAGTATAAAAATGATAACATAAATTCAAGAAACAGAAGTTTGAACGGGTATTCCAGGATTACAAGGAGCAACGCATATATAAATGGTTAATTGGGGAACAAACATGCAGACCCAGAAGACCATGTAAAAGAATTATACGCCCAAATATACCTACAGTTGACGAAAATCTGGAGAGTCAGCATCGGACTCAGAGACACATAATGACAACACAATTTTTTTAGGAACTACAACGATGGGCACTACCACAAGGAGTCAAGGCAGAGGTACAGACGGCACGTATCAAGAAGAAGCCACAAGGGAAAAGTGAACTGTAACAGATCCTGACAAGTCTCTGGTGGCTGTGAAGCAAGCAAGGGAATTACAGTTTAATCCTCTATTTGTTTCATTTTCCTCTGTTCTTTCCTCTGTAGTTATACTTAATCGTCTATGGGGATTTCAGCGAACCCCGAGATTCGAATGGATGGCAAGATTTTCGTATCTTTTTACCGTGCGAACAGAGACCGACCGCAAGGCCAAAACTCATGGAACTATTTTCGGCTAGTTGGTCTGTGCGGTCGGTCAAAACTTTGGAACTCTGTATCTCCCGAACCATTCATCGGGCTGATTTTTGGATATATTGTTCCCCTGAATGAGAGCTATCAAGCGATACCGGATTTAAAGCTGTACCCCCTGTTTTTGGGGTACATCCAGAACTGGGGTAAAATATTGTACGTTATAATTATGTTATGTGTTTATCTGAGGGGAGGAGACGTGGGGGTGTTACCATGTGTATGATTGGTTATTTTCATCCTCCCCCTGGGAGTGTCCTGTGTGTACCTTATCCTAATAAAAAGCAGGCTGGGTGTCCCAGTCCTCAGTTCATCTTGACCCTTCAATACGTAGCCTCGTCTCGTTCTTGGAAGGGGATTATTTGGGAATGTTATTCTGCTCCTGTTACAGCTGAACCTGACTCTCGCTCTGGATATCGTGGATGGGATTACACCAGCTTTACTTCTCCACAGCAGCTTGCAGGGAAAAGGACGTCTTCAACGGCAGATACCCTCTCTCTACCTGGGTAGCCGTTACATTGGTTAGCAGCGGTGGGATGGTCCTTTTATCCAAGGAGCAAGTGCTGAATGGAGTCTCAGTCCAGTCCAAGCTGAAAAGACCCACACTGAAAGATCTATTGGAGAATCGTGGTAGGAGTGCCAGTAACAGACCAAGGAGAGAGCTGATAGCTGACCTACTGGAGCTGGACGAAATGGATAGGTCCATGGAGGTAACTGAACCTATTGCATCGGTCAGCGAGGAAGATGTACTTACTGCTATTGTACAGCGGAGATTAGCCTTGTATCCAGAAACAACCACGGAACTAATAGACAGGCTGTTCAAGGACGCAAAAGAGGAGATCGAGACTAAGAGGAGACAAGAAACAGAACATGTATTAGCTAAACAAGCCAGTACACATACAGTTCCTACTCCTCCACCCGCTGCTGCAGAGAAGAAAATACCATTTACTGCATTTAAAGCTTTTGCAGAAAATGAGGAAGAAATTGATGGATATTTGGCAGATTTTGAGCGGCAGTGCTCACTGCACCAGGTACCACCAGACCAATGGGTCACTATTCTGGCTGGGAAGCTATCAGGAAAAGCAAATGAGGCTTTTCGAGCACTTACTACGGAAGAGATTGCGCAGTATCAAAAGGTAAAAGAGGCACTGCTCCACCGGTACGCTGTAACCCCAGAGACATACCGTCGCCGCTTCCGGGAGTCCAAAAAGAAAGCGGTGGACTCCCACATGGAATGGGCTAATAGGTTACAGCGAGTGGCATCACACTGGATGCAAGGATGCAGCGCTAGCACGGGAGAAGAAGTATTATAACTATTTTTATTAGAACACTTCTTCCAAGGTGTATCTGCTGACTTGCAGGATTGGGTAAGGGACAGACGTCCTAGCAACTTAAAGGAGGCAGCTTGGCTGGCAGACGAGTACGCAGAAAGCAGGAGAGTAAGCCAAAATACTCCAAGGCCAGCTATCAAAGTGGAGCAACGTTCCCCAGCTGCCTCGTCTCGACCAGAGTTCCGGGCTCCCATACCACCAGGGCCAGCTCGCCCTCAAGGACACAACAACTACCCCCGAGACTCGCCTAGGATCACCTGCCACCGGTGCAACAACCCTGGACATATCGCAAGGTATTGCCCGCTGGGGCCGGCCGCTAATAATAATTGGAGGCGCAACCCCACAGAGAACAACACCACACGTACCTCTGCTGCCCACTGTGTAGAGGCCGAGATGGGCCCCGAGGAATGCTTGGGCATCTTGTATGAGGCGGATCCGATACAAGCCGCCTCCCCAGATAATCGCCAGCACCATAGGCAGGAGGTACGCGTGAATGGACAAATAGCCCAAGGATTGAGAGATACGGGAGCTACCATCACTTTGGTGCAGCGACACTTGGTAAAACCAGAGCATTTGGCCAAACACACCGTTGCTGTCCGTGTTGCAGGGGGGGCTGTATTTCGTTTACCCACGGCCCGGGTGCACTTGGACTGGGGGGTTGGGTCAGGAAAGACCACGGTGGGCATCATGGATAATTTACCCGCTGAGGTCGTATTGGGCAACGATATTGGCCCTCTGACCTCAGCCTACTTGCCCACTACAGATGCAGCTTGCCCCGTAACCACAAGAGCCCAGAGCAGGCTTGCCGATGACGCCACCACAGGCCAGGAGACCCAGGTAAGCAACACACAGACACGTAGGTCACATATAAGAAAGAGGCCATTAACTTGGGACACCCCAGAAGAGTTTGGGAGGGAGACTAGAGAGGACCCCACCCTACAGACGTACCGGGAGATAGCCGCTAGTGGGGGGATGAGCATGAACGTTTTGTATGGGAACATGACAGGTTATACCGACTGACTGTGAGTAGGAAGAAGGGCTGTGCCCCTTCACAGAAACGCCAACTAGTGGTACCCAGAAAGTACCGGTTGGAGCTTCTCCGAATTGGCCATGATATTCCCCTAGCAGGACATTTGGGGGGTAACCGCACAACCTATCGGATCGCCCAGACCTTCTTCTGGCCGGGGATTTCCAAGGATGTGCGGCGCTACTGCAGTACATGCGACATATGCCAGCGGGTAGGAAAGAGTGGGGACCACCCTAAAGCTCGACTGTCACCTATGCCCATAATCGAGGAACCGTTTAGCTGGGTGGCAGTCGACCTGGTAGGACCCCTACCTAACCCCAGTCCATCCGGTAAGAAATATATACTTACTGTGGTGGACTACGCTACCCGCTACCCGGAAGCCGTCGCCCTGGCAAATATCCAGGCCGACACTGTCGCCAGTGCCCTAGTGGGGATATTCACTAGAGTAGGCTTTCCCCGAGAAATATTGTCTGACAGAGGGACTCAATTTACCGCAGATCTGACCCAACAGTTATGGAAGGTCTGCGGTATTCAAACCCTCCTCAGCTCACCCTACCACCCCCAGACGAACGGTCTCTGTGAACGCTTTAATGGTACCCTGAAGCAGTTGCTGAGGACCTTTACCGCGGAATACAGAGACTGGGAGCGGTTCTTGCCGCACCTCTTGTTTGCATCCCGAGAGGTACCGCAGGAATCCACTGGGTTCTCCCCGTTCTAACTGCTTTACGGAAGAAGGGTACGAGGTCCCCTCGACCTCATCCGGGAGCATTGGGAAGGGGAGATGGAATATGAAGGGGTCCCTATTGTACCATATGTTCTGGAGATGCGGGACCGCATGGAGAAGTTGGCCCGGATGGCACGGGACCATCTCCATGCGGCCCTGGGTCGACAGAAACGTTGGTATGATCGGGGCGCCCGACAGAGAACCTTCCAGGTGGGTCAGAAGGTGCTGGTACTCAGACCGGTAAAGGGAAATAAACTCCAGACGTCCTGGCAGGGCCCTTACAAAGTAGTAGCGCAGGTCTGCGACACTACTTATGTGATTGCCAGCAATAAAGATGAGAGAATCCAGAAAACCTTTCATGTAAATTTACTAAAAGAATACCAAGAGCGGCCAGAGGATATTGCCGCTATATGCATTTCTGCTACCGAGGACCCCGATAGCCTACCTATCCCAGACCTGTTAGCACCCAGAGAATCCCCTAGCTTACTGGACACCATCCAACTAGGGGAGCGACTAACCGCAGCCGAAAAGGGCCAACTTAGACAGCTGATAATGGAAAAGAAATTAACATTCGCTCAGGAACCGGGATACACCACGCTAGCGACCCACTATGTAGAGACCCCAGGACAAGTGCCCCTTAGGCAGACCCCGTACAGAATCCCTGAGGCAGTCAGGGAAGAAATGAAAAAGGAAGTACAAGAGATGTTGAGATTAGGAGTCATAGAGCCGTCTGACAGCCCCTGGGCTTCGCCAGTAGTCCTAGTGCCCAAAAAGGACGGAGCTACTAGATTTTGTGTAGACTATAGACGACTCAATGACCGTACCGTGACAGATGCGTACCCTATGCCCCGAGTGGACGAACTATTAGATCGCATTGCCAGGGGGAGGTATCTGACCACCATTGATTTATGCAAGGGATACTGGCAGATCCCCCTGGCCAAGGAGGCTGTCCCCAAGTCAGCGTTCGTCACCCCATTTGGCTTGTACCAATTTAAGGTCATGCCATTTGGGATGAAGAACGCCCCAGCTACCTTTCAGCGCTTGGTAGATAGACTTCTTGATGGCTTCCAGGACTTCGCCTGCGTGTACCTGGATGACATAGCGATCTATAGTGAAACATGGGGGGAACACTTGCGACACGTAGAGGCTGTACTGGATCAGATTCGGGCCGCAGGCCTGACTCTGAAACCAGAAAAGTGCAACTTCGGCATGGCCGAAGTCCAATACCTGGGACACAGGGTAGGATGTGGGAAACAACACCCGGAACCCGCTAAGGTTGAGGCGGTAGCTAACTGCCCCACACCAAGACGCAGGCATTGGCATTCTTAGGGACAGCAGGATACTACAGGAAATTTGTCCCGGACTATAGTGCTATCGCTAAACCCCTGACCGACTTAACTAAAAAGAATTTGCCTAGGGTAGTCCTGTGGTCTCCGGCCTGTGAAACAGCCTTTCAAGCCTTGAAAAATGCTCTGATCAATGCACCTGTTCTATCTGCCCCCGTCCCTAACAAAAGATTTGTCGTCCATACAGATGCATCCATGTATGGACTGGGGGCAGTTCTGAGCCAGATCGGAGAGGATGGGGGAGAACACCCTGTCGCGTACCTTAGCAGAAAACTGTTGCCCAGAGAAGTGAGTTACGCGGCAGTGGAAAAAGAATGTTTAGCCCTAGTTTGGGCCCTAAAGAAACTTACACCCTACCTATATGGGCAGGAATTTACTCTGATCACCGATCATAACCCCCTGGTATGGCTGAACCGAGTAGCTGGAGACAATGGACGCTTACTAAGATGGAGCTTAGCACTACAGCCATATAATTTCTGCATTCAGTATCGCCCTGGCCGATTCAATGGAAACGCTGACGGACTATCCAGGCAAACGGAACTTCTACCGTAGCAGCAGACCGGACAGCCCCAAGTTGACCCGAAAAGGATCAGTCCGGGTCTGCCGGAGTGTTCCACAAAAGGGGAGCAGTGTAACAGATCCTTACAAGTCTCTGGTGGCTGTGAAGCAAGCAAGGGAATTACAGTTTAATCCTCTATTCGTTTCATTTTCCTCTGTTCGCATGGTTTAAGTGAATCCACGGTGTAAAGTATAGGGAGATTCGGTAGTAAAACCGTTCGTATGATTCCGTACGAATTCCGTGTGTAAAATATAGGTGGCCGCCATTTCGGGACTTTACACGTGTTCGCGGCCATCTTGCGCACGAACAGCGGTGTTTGCCTGTAACCGCATGGAACTAAAAACGGATACGCAAACAGGCGAACACCGCTGAGTCCTCCAGACCTCCATAAATTCGTACGGAAACTACCGAACGTCCCACCGTTCGGTAGTTATACTTAATCGTCTATGGGGATTTCAGCGAACCCCGAGATTCGAATGGATGGCAAGATTTTCGTATCTTTTTACCGTGCGAACAGAGACCGACCGCAAGGCCAAAACTCATGGAACTATTTTCGGCTAGTTGGTCTGTGCGGTCGGTCAAAACTTTGGAACTCTGTATCTCCCGAACCATTCATCGGGCTGATTTTTGGATATATTGTTCCCCTGAATGAGAGCTATCAAGCGATACCGGATTTAAAGCTGTACCCCCTGTTTTTGGGGTACATCCAGAACTGGGGTAAAATATTGTACGTTATAATTATGTTATGTGTTTATCTGAGGGGAGGAGACGTGGGGGTGTTACCATGTGTATGATTGGTTATTTTCATCCTCCCCCTGGGAGTGTCCTGTGTGTACCTTATCCTAATAAAAAGCAGGCTGGGTGTCCCAGTCCTCAGTTCATCTTGACCCTTCAAAACGTAGCCTCGTCTCGTTCTTGGAAGGGGATTATTTGGGAATGTTATTCTGCTCCTGTTACAGCTGAACCTGACTCTCGCTCTGGATATCGTGGATGGGATTACACCAGCTTTACTTCTCCACAGCAGCTTGCAGGGAAAAGGACGTCTTCAACGGCAGATACCCTCTCTCTACCTGGGTAGCCGTTACATGAACCATCCATGGAAAACCCCCTCTCAGGAGGTAATCCCAGTGTTTAATCTTTCACAACGCCAACTAATTCATGAAGAATTAGAAATTTTGAGTTTAAGTCTTTCTTTTGTCCCCACATCCAATCCTAATAATTTTAATTGGAATATAGAATTAGCCTGTGGCTGCTCACTGTAAAAAAAAAAAGTTAAAAAAAGTAAAAAAAAACTGACTTACCTGTCAGTCTCTTCATTTACCTGTCAGAGCACTCTGATGGGATGGCTTAAACCCACCAATCAGAGTGCTCTGAGCCTAATTGCAGGGAAGGGCAAGGCTTTATAAGCCTTCCCCCGCCCTGCAGAGCTCAGTCTGCGCGGAGCCCTCCATGGGTGAAAATGTATTTATTTATTTATTTATTTTAGTTGCGTTGGTTATTATGTATTTTTATTTGGCCTTTTTTGGGGCTCACTAGTTTTTAGGGCGAGGGGGGTAGGTTGGGGGATAATTTTTATTGGGGGGAGGGGGTGACTAGAGGTTTGGGGACCCCTAGTCACCTGGGGGGACAATTTTTTTAGGGCCCCCACCCGCCGCTCAGGGGTGGGGGCTAGGGGGGAGGACACTAGGTCCCCCCTTATTCGAATTTAGGGCCCCCACCTGCCGCTCAGTGGTTGGGGCAAGGGGGGAGGACATTAGGTCCCCCCCTTAATCTTGTTTAGGGACCCCACCCGCGGCTCAGGGGTGGGGGCCAGGGGGGTGGACATTAGGTCCCCCCTTATTAGTATTTAGTGCCCCCACCCGCCGCTCAGGGGTGGGGTCAGGGAGGGGCACTATTTTTATTTTTTTAAAACAGTGAGCAGTCACAGGCTGCTCACCGTTTACTAGACATGCACCTACTCGCGGTATAGCGAGTAGGGGTAAAATTTACTAATACTAAGTGAGTTTTACTTAGTATTAGTAAATTTGGCTGAAAGACTTTCAGCCTTTTGGTAGATAACTTGCTAATACCGTGGGAAATCCCGAAATTCCGAAATGCCGAAGTTCCGAAGTTGCTGAATTTCCGAAGTTTCGAAGTGCCGAAGTGACGAAGTCCCGAATTGTAAAAATCCCGAATTTCGGAATGTCGAACTGAACCGAAGATTTTCCCCATGCACATGCCTACTAATTATATCGACCAAGACCTGTATCTTTATCTTATTCAATGACACTCTCGGAGTCCGATAATTATGCACTATTCCGAAGATACACAAGAGTATCACTAACCCTCCTGGATGCCCCATAGTGTCAGCAGTGGGTGGAATACTGGAACCAGTAGGCATATGCATGGGGAATATATTCGGCTCGGTTCGGCATTCTGAAATTCGGGACTTCTTCGATTCGGGACTTCGGCAATTCGGCACTTGAACACTTCGGCACTTCGACTTTTCTTGCAGCCACTTGGTAGATAATTCCCTAATTACCACGGTATTAGGGAGTTATCTACCATAAGACTGAAAGACCTAAATTGGACTGAAAGACCTAAATTGGTCTTTCAGACAAATTTACTAATACTAAGAAAAATGACTTAGTATTAGTAAATTGTGTCCCTACTCGATATACCACAAGTAGGGGCATGTCTAGTAAACAGTGAGTAGCCTGTGGCTGCTCACTGTAAAAAAAAATGGGTCCCCCCTCCCAGAGCGGCGGGTGGGGGCCCTAAATTAAAAAAGGGGGGGGGACCTATTGTCCTCCCCCTGGCCCCCATCCCTAAGTGGCGGATGGGGGACCTAAATACAAATTGGGGGGACCTATTGTCCTCCCCCCTGGCCCCCTCCCCTGAGTGGTGGGTGGGGGCCCTAAAAAAGAATAATGGGGTGGCCTAATGTCCTCCCTCCTGGCCCCCACCCCTGAGCGGTGGGTGGGGGCCTAAATACAAATTGGGGGGGGACCAATTGTCCTCCCATCTTGCCCCCACCCCTGAGCGGTGGGTGGGGTCTCTAAATACAAATTGGAGGGAACCTAATGTCCTCCCCCTGGCCCCCACCCCTAAGCGGTGGGTGGGGGCCCTAAATGCAAATTTAACCCCCCTCCTCCCCAGGTGACTAGGGGTCCTCAAACCCCTAGTCACCCCTCCCCCAAAAAATAAACCCCTACCTACCGCACTCACCCTAAAAATATTGAGGGGGATCTTTAACTAAATACCTGTAAAAATAAAAATAAACTTACCATTCAATGTTTTCGTTCTTCTAAAATCTTCTTTTTTCAGCCCCCAAAAAGGTCAAATAAAAATCCATAATAACCAATGCAAAAAAAAAACAAAAAAAAAAAAGCGAGCAAAAAATAAAATAATCCGTTTTCACCCATGGAGGGCTCCGCGCAGACTGAGCTCTGCAGGGCGGGGGAAGGCTTATAAAGCCCTGCAATCTGGCTCAGAGCACTCTGATTGGTGGGCTTAAGCCATCCCATCAGAGTGCTCTGACAGGTAAATGAAGAGACTGACAGGTAAGTCTCTACATTTACCTGTCACAGCACTCTGATTGGTTGGTTTGAAATCCACCAATCAGAGTGCTCTGTGTCAATTTACACAGCGTGGGAAAGTTCTTTGGAATTTTCCCACGCTGTGTAATATGACTCATAACACTCTGAATTGGTTACTTAATCCGCAAACGTGCGAGTGGGGGATTTTAAACTAAAGGTCTTTCAGCCTTTTAGTAGATAGCTCCCTAATACCGTGGGAATTAGGGAGTTATCTACTTATTCATTCCTGTCATTACATGACTGGCTAAGTAACTTACATTTTATATGAATGTATGTTACTTGATTGTTGTAAGTGTTGCAAACGCTTACAGCTGAATCCTGTTTATGTTTGTATACTTTTTATTTGAGATTGTATACAGTGTAACATTGTTCTTCTTTCACTGGGTAAGTATATTAGTACTTAGGAAATACTGTGCTTCCGAACTTCAGCAACTTCGGCACTTCAGCAATTCGGCACTACTACACTTCGGAAATTCGGTAATTTCGGCAATTTAGCTATTCGGACATTTGGAAGCACCCGAATGTCCGAATTACACGAAATTTGGCTGAATTTTAATTCAGACCGAAACGAATTGCACATGTCTAAGAACCAGTGGCCAAATGGCTGGATGCTCTATTCAAGGAGACAGTGGAGAGTCTATACACATGTGTCAAAGTCATCCCCTACGCTTTTATCTAAGTTACAAAGTCTCTACATTGAAAAAACACATCCTGTGCTCATTACCATAGATGTCAGAAGCCTCTATACCATCATCCCTCACGATGTTGGTAAAGAGGCTATGAGACAAGCACTCACCCATTATACCCTACCTCCTATAGACTGTAAGCTAGACTCTTCAACCCTTCGTTTCTGTAAGTTGTCTTGTAATTGTCCTATTTATAGCTAAACCCCCCTCTTATAATATTGTAAAGCGCTACGGAATCTGTTGGCACTATATAAATTGCAATAATAATAATAATAATAATAATATAATTATGTTTAATTACATATAAATAGTAATAGTCAATAATATTAGAATATTAATGGATATATTATCAATGAAGAAATACCATATTATTTTCTAACGTTAGATGAATATGTGTAATAGACATGTATAAATCACATGTGTAACATTACTAAGTGCAACACACAGTTTCACACCCAAAAAACAGACACAGGATTAACAATGAGAGATAACACTGCAGAAACATAGAAACACAGAATGTGATGGCAGATGAGAACCATTCGGCCCATCTAGTCTGCCCAATATATGCCCATCTAGTCTGCCCAATATTTCAAAATACTTTTAATTAGTCCCTGGCCTTATCTTTAGTCTAGGATAGCCTTATACGTATCCCACACATGCTTAAACTCCCTCACTGTGTTAACCTCTACCACTTCAGCTTAAAGGCTATTTCATGCATCCACTACCCTCTCAGTAAAGTAATACTTCCTGATATTATTTTTAAACCTTTGTCCCACTAATTTAACCACTTCAGGACGGAGTCAATAGTACACATTCTGATCAAAACAAAATGTAAACAAAACCTGGAATTTGTGCTATATGTCTATAATTCACCTCTTTCATATATCATTTTGTTCAGGAGAAACGGGGCTTTAATTTATCATGAACTATTCATATATGAAACATAACTTATTATGAATAAAATAAAATAAAAACCGGTGAGAAATTAAGATTTAAAAATTTTTTTTTTAGTTCTGCCTGACATTTTAGCTGTAAATGTCATGATACTGTTCGCTTTTACTGCAATACAATGCACATATTTGTATTCAGCAATGTCTCACGAGTAAAACAGTACCCCCCCCATTAGCAGGTTTTATGGTGTTTTGGAAAGTTACAGGCAGGGCCGGCGCCACCTGTAAGGCGACCTAGGCACAACTTATCAGGGGGCGCCGGATCCCTGTCCCGGTGCGCCTCCTCATGCTGCGCCGCCTGAGCGCTTTAACAAGCCCCAGGCGGCGCAGCACTGCTGCATGGAGGGCGGACGGGTTTCAGTGACCGGCAGGAGGGAAGCGCAGAGCGCTCCCTCCTGCCGGTCTCTCCATGTAGCGTGGCCGTGCGGCGCGGAACCAGGGACAGGAACCTCTGTTTCCTGTACCCGGCCGCCGGCGGACTGTACCCGGCCGCCGGCGGACTGAGGTTCCTGTCCCTGGTTCCGCGCCGCCCGGCCACGCTACATGGGCAGGAGGGGAGGGTAAGGACCATTATGGGAGGGGGGTGGGGGGGGAATAACGGACCACTATGGGAGGGGGGTGGGGGTGGGAATAACGGACCACTATGGGGGGGGAATAACGGACCACTATGGGGGGGTGGGGGGGAATAACGAACCACTAGGGGAGGGGGGTGGGGGGGAATAACGGACCACTAGGGGAGGGGGTGTGGGGGGGGAATAACGGACCACTAGGGGAGGGGGGTGGGGGGGAATAACGGACCACTAGGGGAGGGGGGGTGGGGGGGAATAGCGGACCGCTATGGGAGGGGGGAATAACGGACCACTAGGGGAGGAGGGGGAATAACGGACCACTAGGGGAGGGGGGGGAATAACGGACCACTAGGGGAGGGAGGGAGAGGGGGAGATAAGGACCACTGGGGGTGGGTAAGGACCAGGGGGGGGGGCTAAGGACCAGGGGACCAGGGGGGTAAGGACCACTGGGGGGGGGGTAAGGACCATGAGGGGGGGAAAGGACCACTAGGGGAGGGGAGGGGAGGGAGGATAAGGACCACTGGGGGAGGGAGGGAGAGGGGGGATAAGGACCACTGGGGGTGGGTAAGGACCAGGGGGGGGGATAAGGACCATGAGGGGGGGAAGGATCACTAGGGGAGGGGAGGGAGGTAAGGACCACTGGGGGTGGGTAAGGACCAGGGGGGGGGGCAAGGACCACTAGGGGAGGGAGGGAGAGGGGGGATAAGGACCACTGGGGGTGGGTAAGGACCAGGGGGTGGTAAGGACCACTAGGGGAGGGAAGGGAGGATAAGGACCACTAGGGGAGGGAGGGAGAGGGGGGATAAGGACCGGGGGGTAAGGACCACTGGGTGGGGGTAAGGATCATGAGGGTGGTAAGGAACACTAGGGGAGGGGAGGGAGGATAAGGACCACTAGGGGAGGGAGGGAGAGGGGGGATAAGGACCACTAGGGGAGGGAGGGGGTGGATAAGGACCACTGGAGTGGGTAAGGACCACTAGCGGAGGGCAGGGAGGATAAGGACCACTAGGGGAGGGAGGGAGAGGGGGGGATAAGGACCACTAGGGGAGGGAGGGGGGTGGATAAGGACCCCTGGGGGTGGGTAAGGACCAGGGGGGTAAGAACCACTGGGGGGGGGTGGGGACCACTAGGGGAGGGGAGAGTAAGGACCACTAGAGGAGGGGGAGGAAGGACCACTAGGGGAGGGGAGGGAGGGTAAGGACTACTACGGGAGGGGAGGAGGGAGGAAGGACCACTAGGGGAGGAGAGGGTAAGGACCACTAGGGGAGGGGTGAGTCAGGACCACTGGGGGAGGGGGGTGAAGGAACACAGGGGGAACGGGGGTGGGAAGGTAAGGACCACTGAGGGAGGAGGAGGGGAAGTCCACTAGGTGTTTGGGAGAGGGAGGACCACTAAGGGGGGGAAGGACCACCAAAGGGGGGTAAGGAGGGAGGACTACTAAGGAGAGGGAAGGAGGGTAAGGACCACTAAGGGGGGGGCGGGGAGATTACCACTAAGGGGGTGGTGGGAGTAGGGGAAGGTCTACTAAGGGGTTTGAGAGAGGGAGGACCACTAAGGGGTTTGGGAGAGGGAGGACCACTAAGGGGGGGAGAGGGGAGTGAGAAGACCACCAAGGGGGGACTGCAGAGGGACAGGGGGCCAAGGGAGAGCACTAAGTGACACACACACACACACAGAAACATACAATGCATTCCTACTCACACACAATACATCCCTTACGTTCTCTTAACTAATTAATGCACCCCTTACAGACACACACTGCATTCAATTACATACACAGAAACAAACCTTGCACCCCTTACACACACACACACACACACAGAGAAACATACAATGCATTCCTTACACGCAAACACACACTACATCCCATATAAACACACTACATCCCTTACACAAATTGCACACATAAAAAATCCCCAACTCATGGATGGGCCATGTAGGTGGATTTATGGGTGGGCATTGTAGGCGTATGCCCCCTGGGGGCCCAGACCTTGAGCTGTGTAAGGGGCCCTAAAAATGGAGCTTCTTCCTGTTTGTTAATTGTTGTGAGCACTGTTAAAAACAGTCTCCAGAGAGCCTCTTCTACACCAGACCTGTGGAGCCAGACTGAGCCCATCATCAGCCTCTTGTCCTCATCTGGTGGTAAGTAGGCAATCCAATATATTATTAGTGGCACTAATCTCTAATTTACCTCACATTAAATGGATACTATAGTCACCAGAAGCACTACAGCATAATGTAGTGGTTCTGGTGTCTATAGCCTGTGCCTGTAGGCTTTTTAATGTAAACACACTGTCTTTTCAGATAAAAGACACTTTGTGAAGACTGGCGTTGGCCCATATGGCAGAGCATATGGGCGGGGCATTGTGATGTCACATGGTGGGCAGGACATATGGGGGGGGGGCGGCAAAATTGTTTTTGCCTAGGGCGGCAAAAATCCTTGCACCGGCCCTGGTTACAGGGTCAAATATAGCACATTCCATTTTGCATTTTTTTTCACAGAAAAATTTGCCAGATTAGTAATGTTACCTTTGAGACGGGAGAGAAGTACAACTAATGGTGAGAGGAACAAAACCCTTTCTCCAAAGTTGTAGAGGTTGTAAGATACTTAGGGCATAACCCTTATGAGATATGAAAGAAAGGAGGACTACTTACAGACTACTTACTTTGTTGAAACTGTATGCAACACTTTATATTGACACTTTTAGTCTGTTATTTATGACTGGGAATTACCTGTATTTTGTGGTTAGTCCCTATTTTAATATTTTTATTTTCTATCACTGTTCACTTTCTGTTTTTTTCACACACTGTTGTAGTGTTTTGCCCAATTAGGGTTTAATAACATTTATCGCTTTTAGTTTTGCTCTTTATTTTTGAAGGCATTTATACTCATTATTTTCACAGAGCTAACTCCTCAAGATACTAGGTCTATAAGAGGTTTTGTCTTTCTTCGACTTAACCCCTTCAGTCCTCCTCTCTTTCATACCTTTGAGGCGGTGTGGTAGCCCAGGAATGAGAATTACCCCCATGATGGCATACCATTTTCAAAAGTACACAACTCAATGTATTGCAAGTGTGTAATGTCCAGTCTTTTTTAGTAGCCACTTAGTCACAAACACTGGCCAAAGTTAGCGTTCATATTTATTTTTGAGTGAAAAAGCAAAAAACAAATATTTGACCAGTGTTTGTAACTAAGTGGCTACTAAAAAATGACTGGACATACCCCATTTGCAATACCTTGGGTTGTCTACTTTTGCAAATGGTATGCAATCATGTGGGTAATTCTCATTCCTGGGCTATCATACGGTCTCAAAGGCAACATTACCAAACTTGCAAATTTCAATGTGAAAAAAAATGAAATGCAAGCCTTATATTTGACTCTCTAACTTTCCAAAATACCATAAAACCTGTACATGGGGGGTACTGTTATACTTGGGAGACTTCACTGAACACAAACATAAGTGTTTCAAAACAGTAAAACATATTACAACAATAATATCGTCAGTAAAAGTGCTGTTCATGTGTGAAAAATGCAAAAAAAATCACTTTACTGAAAATATAATGGTTGTAATATAATTTATCATTTTACACTAATATTTGTGTTCAGCAAAGTCTCCTGAGTAAAACAGTACCCCCGATGTACAGGTTTTATGGTGTTTTGGAAAGTTACAGGGTTAAATATAGTGCTTGCGAATTACAATCTCTGCACTTTCTGCCTGGGTTGTCAGGCACGTCAATCGAATTTTAATTAATTAAATCACATAATTATGTTAAAACATTACTTAAATATACATGTAGAATTTTAATGTATATACATATATATGTATTTAAATTATATGTGTATACTTATGTAATCATTTATGGAAGTATAATATTTATCTATATATATGCGGTTATTTGTATTTTATATATCGATAGATATATATAGAATGTCATTCTAAGTGTATTTTGTTTATCCTGCAATCCATGAACCAGTTTAGTAGCCCTTCTATGAACTCTTTCTAGAGTATTAATATCCTTCTGAAGATACGGTCTCCAGTACTGCGTACAATACTCCAACTGAGGTCTCACCAGTGTTCTGTACAATGGCATGAGCACTTCTCTCTTTCTACTGCTATTACCTCTCCGTATACAACCAAGCATTCTGCTAGCATTTCCAGCTGCTCTTTTACATTGTCTCCCTACCTTTAAGTCATCTGAAATAATTACTCCTAAATCCATTTCCTCAGATGCTGAGGTTAGTAGGGTATCAAATATACTATAGATTAAATAAAGATAAAAGCTGCGCCAAACAAATCAATAAAAATAAATAAAATAAAATAAAAATAGTCCAAGTGAGAAAAATCTAAATAGAATAAAGTAAAAGTCAGTCTTAACTTGATGTATCTTCTTTAAGATAAATTTCAGCAGTGGTGTAGTCCTTGTAGTCCTTCCTCAGGTAATCCAATGATATGTAAAGATAAAACAGATATCCGAAATAGTGTAATAAGTTCTCTAAGGTATAATATAAAAAAAGGAGAATGATGTTGTAACGGATCGACTGGCACCCCGACTGGGTACCTCCGTTAATGGATGCTCCTAGCGTTTCCTGAGGACTCCAAGCACTGCAGCAGACACCACAACCACCGAATCAGAGAAGCGTATAAATCCTCTCAAGCATATGAATGCTGTAGACAGTTGAATAGGAAACCATACGAATAGGTTTACGCTCCTAGCAGTCAAACTGGAACAGCATACAATAAATCCTCCCCCAATAATGAGACGACACTTCACTTTGAGGGTTAAGCAGGAACTCTGTGCTGGCACACCCAGCCTGGTTTTTATTACGGTCTTGCACATACAGGACCGCCCACAGGGAGGTATAAAATAACCAATGACATAACAGTTACATCCCACATATTCCCTCCCCTCTGTTTGGGAGATAATTGAGTTTATTACTGTATCTACTCAATTATCTCCAAGCTAAAACTTATACCTTTTTATGCATTTTTATAACTTTAAAACTATACATCACATTCACAATCAATCCATTCAGGGGAACAACATATAAAAAAAATGACACGAATCAGACCAGGGGTTAAAAAGTTAAGGGAAAGTCCTATTTGACCAAATGAAGCATGGGTTTTCTGGCTCAAACCGTTTTTACAGAGCCCTTTCTCCTGGAGACAATGGGGAAAATAATCCAATTATATCGAGGGATAGAGGCAGACTCCATTGAGCACATGGTTGCAAAAGGACATAAAATTACACAATGTTACAATTACTACATAAAACATATACATGTAACATATCCCCAGATAGCTTAGGTCTGAGCGCACATTATTGAATGGCGCTCAGACCACACACATCCAGTTCAATTGCCATGGAGCTAAAGTCTTTCCCATAGTCTTTCATTATACGAATGGGCTCCATGGCATAGCTATCTGGGGTATCACCGCTCAAACAGGACAAGCATACATGGGGCCATAGTCACAGGGCAGGAGGCGAGCAAGCAGTCCCCTCCAGGAAACTGGGGCAGACTCTGGTACAGGGTCCAGTCCGCTACAGATGTAGCACTCACATTTGGTAGAGCTATGACCAGCTCTAGCGTAGAAAGCGTACAGCGGTACAAATCCCCGCTTGTGGGATACAATGCAGTTTTCTTTTTCTTCCTGGGTAAGTGCCACTCAAAGAGAATATAAAACAAACCAATTGTGTTCTCTGTGTAAAAGCAGTTGGAGAATAACATAAATAAATTAAATGGTACTCACAAAGGTGGAACAGGCTGACTGCTCCTTGGTGACAGCGTAGGTGAAATAATCCCCACCAAGGATTTCTTGGAGTCCAGAAGTATAAAATGCCAGGTGAAGAAATGTATATAAAGATTCTTGGCACAAGCAAAATAGTGACCAAAGAAGTCTTTAATAAATAAAACGTACAATTAAATATCCAAGGACCAAGGAGCAGTCAGCCACCTTTGTGAGTACCATTAAATTTATTTATTTTATTCTCCAACTGCTTTTACACAGAGAACACTATTGGTTTGTTTTATATTCTCTTTGAGTGGCACTTACCCCTGAAGAAAAAGAAAACCTCATTATATCCCACAAGCAGGGATTTGTACCGCTGTACTCTTTCTACGCTAGCGCTGGTCATAGCTCTACCAAATGTGAGTGCTACATCATTCTCCTTTTTTTATATTATACCTTAGAGAACTTATTACACTATTTCGGACATCTGTTTTATCTTTACATATCATTGGATTACCTGAGGAAGGACTACAAGGACAACACCACTGCTGAAATTTATCTTAAAGAAGATACATCAAGTTAAGACTGACTTTTACTTTATTCTATTTGGATTTTTCTCACTTGGACTATTTTTATTTTATTTTATTTATTTTTATTGATTTGTTTGGTGCAGCTTTTATCTTTATTTAATCTATTTGTGTCTAAAGGGTTTTGAGGGATTCCCTTTTAAAGTTGCTGCCTTGTTTTGCTCTGTTTTTAAGCGCTAACCCTTTCCATTCCTTTCATCAAATATACTATACTCTGCCCTTGGGTTTTTATGTCCAAGGTATCTTGCACTTATCCACATTAAATGTCAGTTGCCACAGCTCTGACCATTTTTCTAGTGTAATTGATCACCCGGCACTCCGACTGGGTGCCTCCGTTAACGGATGCTTCCTAGCTGACGCCAAGGACTATAAGTACCGCACCGGACACCACAACCACTGCAGACTCCACAACTACCGTAGCTTAACTGGAATCTCGCTGTCTTGATCACCCTGGATCAACCTCTGACATCCAAGACCGTGTGGGAGAGACCTCTCCTCCAGGAGAGTGAAACAGGAACAGCTCTTAAAAGAGCTAAGTGATTAGAGCCCAGGGGAGTATACAAAGTATTGCAATCCCCAGTGTGATTATAGCAGTTCCCCTCCAATCACGAGACAAGACTACGTGTTGTGGGTCAAACAGGAACTCAGCAGATCTGAGGGTTTATTGAACAGCTTGGTCTTTTATACAGTTTTCCCCTGATAGCCCCGATCTGGGTTAACAACATATCCAAAAATCACTTAGATCGGTTCAGGGGTTCAGGAATTTCCTGAAAGTCTTATTTTTGTCCCACCGTGCACATAGTCCCATGCCCAAAACAGTTCCATACACTCGACGACAAAACACTGCTGGACAATTTAAGATGGCTGCTGCCACATGTTTGAATCTGTTCCAGTTACAAGTCCAAAGGACAGAAACAGTACTTTTGAACAGGGTAGGAGGCTAGCAAACAGGCCCCTCCAAAAACCAATGGCGAAGTTTATTTCATCACATCTAGTTTACCTAAATCATTTGCCATTTGGCTTATCTCTCTTGGAACATCAACCCTGTTACATATCTTAGTATCACAATGTGTTAACTTTAAAAGTTTTATCTATTCTGTTAATTTAACTTTAATCACACATACAATGCTGCTGTGGGCCCTAGCATGCAATACATTGAGAAGATAAAAACACAAATCTAAATTCAACACACTTTAAATAAGTGAAGCTACACAAAAAAAAAATCTCTTTTTTTTTTCTGGAAGCGTATAGGGAGGCTGTGTGAGTTACATTGAGGGAGGTGTGGTTAGAGCAGAATACACATAGTAATCTATACAACAAATGCTTCATTAAGACAAAGTTGTTTTGGTGTTTACAGTGTCTCTTTAACTTTACTAGATAGACAGACAGACAGACAAATGCAAGCGATTGCATGCTATGTAACTAAAAGCATTATTCAGAGCCAATGTAACAAAGATGGTAAACTAACACAAGGTTATGAATTCACAGAAATGGTGTCCATATATTATGGGGT
This sequence comes from Pelobates fuscus, assembly GCF_036172605.1. Lineage (NCBI taxonomy): Eukaryota > Metazoa > Chordata > Amphibia > Anura > Pelobatidae > Pelobates > Pelobates fuscus. The sequence goes on from NC_086319.1 coordinate 137,281,122, forward strand.
GATTCTAATGCCAATGCATAAGCCAGCAAGTCAGAAATACAAAAATTCAGTACCTGACTTATTTTGGCGAGGGGCGTAGTCCATAACATAGAGTTGACCTGAAAAAGAAATAATGTACAGTAGAAAAAAAAATCATACTTGGAAGAATTTCGATGAATTCAGGCCATATTTAGAAGATTGTCTGTTTTTAATATTTAAAATGTAGACAATTGCTTTTATAACAAAAATCTAATATGCTATCATCATGCAAACATAGAATATGAGATTAAAATAAACTATCCAATATATTCATTGCAAATTTATCTAATTTTTAATGTTAATATAATGTTATATTACTCAAAACTGAGAATGGACAAAGCCTAAAGAGATCATCCCCAAAATCAATTTAGCTTGCTGAGTGCATGGAGAGTATATGCTTTTGTGAAAATTGTGTCCCTACTTTCATTTTACAAAAGTGCAGATTTTAATAATTGGCAACTGTGTAAATTAACCTTTTTATACCCCTAGCTGGCAGATATCTGGTTTTATTACTTTCTGGTAGTGATGTACCGAATTGTTCGCCGGCGAACAGTTCCCAGCGAACATAGCGTGTTCGCGTTCGCCACGGACGGGCAAACACATGCGCGGTTCGATCCGCCCCCTATTCGTCATCATTGAGTAAACTTTGACCCTGTGCCTCACAGTCAGCAGACACATTCCAGCCAATCAGCAGCAGACCCTCCCATCCAGACCCTCCCACCTCCTGTACAGCATCCATTTTAGATTCATTCTGAAGCTGCATTCTTAGATAGAGGAGGGAAAGTGTAGCTGCTGCTCATTTGATAGGGAAATGGATAGCTAGGCTAGTGTATTCAGTGTCCACTACAGTCCTGAAGGACTCATCTGATCTCTGCTGTAAGGACAGCACCCCAAAAAGCCCTTTTTAGGGCTAGAACATCAGGCTGCTTTTTTTTCCTGTGTAATCTAATTGCAGTTGCCTGCCTGCCAGCTTCTGTGTCAGGCTCACAGTGGATACTGTGCCCACTTGCCCAGTGCCACCACTCATATCTGGTGTCACAATAGCTTGCATTTAAAAACAAAAACAAAAATTTTCACTGTAATAGATTGAATAGCAGTTAGTTGTCTGCAAGCATCTGTGTGTCAGGCCTACAGCGTGTACTCTGCCAACCTCTGCCAGTGCACAGTGCCACTCATATCTGGTGTCACAATAGCGTGCATTTAAAAACAAAAAATTTTTTTTCACTGTTATAGATTGAATAGCAGTTAGTTGTCTTCAAGCGTGTGTGTCAGGCCTACAGCGTGTACTCTGCCAACCTCTGCCAGTGCACAGTGCCACTCATATCTGGTGTCACAATAGTGTGCATTTAAAAACAAAAAAAATTTTTTCACTGTTATAGAGTGAATAGCAGTTACTTGTCTGCACGTGTCTGTGTGTCAAGCCAACAGCGTGTACTCTGCCAACCTCTGCCAGTGCACAGTGCCACTCATACCTGGTGTCACAATAGCGTGCATTTCAAAAACCCCAAAACTTTTTTTCACTGTAATAGATTGAATAGCAGTTAGTTGTCTTCAAGCGGGTGTCAGTCCTACAGCGTGTACTCTGCCAACCTCTGCCAGTGCACATTGCCACTCATATCTGGTGTCACAATAGCGTGCATTTAAAACCCAAAAACTTTTTTCACTGTTATAGATTGAATAGCAGTTAGTTGTCTTCAAGCGGGTGTCAGGCCTACAGCGTGTACTCTGCCAACCTCTGCCAGTGCACATTGCCACTCATATCTGGTGTCAGAATAGCGTGCATTTAAAACCAAAAAACATTATTCACTGTTATAGATTGAATAGCAGTTAGTTGTCTTCAAGCGGGTGTCAGGCCTACAGCGTGTACTCTGCCAACCTCTGCTAGTGCACATTGCCTCTCATATCTGGTGTAACAATAGTGTGCATTTAAAAACAGAATTTTTTTTCTTCACTGTAATAGATTGAATAGCAGTTGTCTGCAAGCGTCTGTGTGTCAGGCCAACAGTGTGTACTCTGCCAGTGCACAGTGCCACTCATATCTGGTGTCACAATAGCGTGCATTTAAAACCCAAAAACTTTTTTCACTGTTATAGATTGAATAGCAGTTAGTTGTCTTCAAGCGGGTGTCAGGCCTACAGCGTGTACTCTGCCAACCTCTGCCAGTGCACATTGCCACTCATATCTCGTGTCACAATAGTATGCATTTAAACTTTTTTCACTGTTATAGATTGAATAGCAGTTAGTTGTCTTAAAGAGGGTGTCAGGCCTACAGCGTGTAATCTGCCAACCCCTGCCAGTGCACATTGCCACTCATATCTGGTGTCACAATAGCGTGCATTTAAAAAAAAAAAAATGTTTTTCACTGTTATAGATTGAATAGCAGTTAGTTGTCTTTAAGCGGGTGTGTCAGGTCTACAGCGTGTACTCTGCCAACCTCTGCCACTGCACAGTGCCACTCATATCTGGTCTCACAGTAACTTGCACGCATAGTACCACTAATCAAAAAAAAAATGACAGGAAGAGGCAGGCCACCCCGCAGGGGCCGTCATGGTCGTGGGGCTGTGATTGCCTTTTGCCCTATAATAATGCCCAATTTTCAGAGGCCATGTACCCTGAACTGGAAAAGTTCTGAGGACATAGTTGACTGGCTAACATAGGACACCCAATCTTCTACAGCTTCCGCTCGGAACCTTGATGCACCATCCTCCTCCAGCTTAGCTTCGGGCACCTCTCAAGATACCACTCACCCGCCTGCCGCCACCACCAACACTAGCACCACAGCCGCTTCACTTTATCTGTCAGAGGAGTTATTTACACATCCGTTTGAAGAAATGAGTGATGTGCAACCATTATTGCCAGAGGATGTAGATAACAGGGATATGTCTCAGTCAGGCAGCATTACACACATGGATGTACAGTGTGATGATGATGATGTTGTACCCGCTGCTGCTTCCTTTGCTGAGTTGTCAGATACAAGCGGTTGATGATGACGATGCGTCCATAGATGTCACGTGGGTGCCCGCTCGGCAAGAAGAAGAACAGGGCGAAAGTTCAAATGGGGAGACAGAGAGGAGGAGGAGACGAGTTGGAAGCAGGGGGAGGTCGTCGCAAGGAGCTAGTGGCACAGTCAGACAGCATGCATCGGCACCCGGGGTCAGCCTGACAGCACGCCAATCAACGCATGCTGTGTCCACCACCAGAATGCCGTCATTGCAGAGCTCAGCAGTGTGGATTTTTTTTTGTGTGTCTGCCTCTGACAACAGCGATGCCATTTGCAAACTGTGCCAAAAGAAACTGAGTCGTGGAAAGTCCAACACCCACCTAGGTACAACTGCTTTGCGCAGGCACATGATCGCACATCACAAACGCCTATGGGATCAACACATGAGTACAAGCAGCACACAAACTCAACACCCAAGCCGCCATCCTCCTCCTGGTTCAGCATCTTCAGCCCCGTCAACCACTGCTGTCCTTCTTGCCCCCTCTCAACCATCCGCCACTCCGTCTACCGCCTTGAGCAGTTCCCGCTCATCTGCCCACAGTCATGTGTCTGTCAAGGACATGTTTGAGCGTAAGAAGCCAATGTCACCAAGTCACCCCCTTGCCCAGCGTCTGACAGCTGGCTTGTCCGAACTATTAGCCCGCCAGCTTTTACCATACAATCTGGTTGAGTCTGAGGCGTTCAAAAAATTTGTAGCTATTGGGACACCGCAGTGGAAGGTACCCGGCCGGAATTTCTTTTCACAAAAGGCAATCCCCAACTTGTACTCGATTGTGCAAAAGGAAGTCATGGCATGTCTGGCACACAGTGTTGGGGCAAGGGTCCATCTGACCACTGATACCTGGTCTGCAAAGCATGGTCAGGGCAGGTATATCACCTACACTGCACATTGGGTAAACCTGCTGACGGCTGACAAGCAAGGAATGCGTGGCATTGCAGAGGAGTTGGTGACACCGCCACGAATTGCAGGCAGTCCTGCTGCCACCTCCTCTACTCCTCCTACTCCATCCTCTTCCATAACCTCCTCGGATGAGTCCGCTTGTGCCGCTGCTTCTTGCTCCACATCAACGGCACCCCCCCAGCTCCCCAGGTACTATTCCACATCCCGGATACGGCAGTGTCACGCCGTCTTGGGTTTGACTTGCTTGAAAGCAGAGAGTCACACCGGACAAGCACTCCTGTCCGCCCTGAACGCACAGGTGGAAAAGTGGCTGACTCCGCAGCAACTGGATATCGGCAAAGTGGTGTGTGACAACGGAAAAAATTTGATAGCGGCATTGAAGTTGGGCAAGTTGACACATGTGCCGTGCATGGCACATGTGTGTAATCTGATCGTACAACGCTTTGTGCATAAGTACAAAGGCTTACAGGACGTCCTGAAGCAGTCCAGGAAGGTGTGTGGCCATTTCAGGCGTTCCTACACGGCCATGGCTCACTTTGCCGATATCCAGCGGCGAAACAACATGCCAGTGAGGCGCTTGATTTGCGACAGCCCTACACGTTGGAATTCAACACTCCTAATGTTCGACCGCCTGCTCCAACAAGAAAAAGCTGTTAATGAATATTTGTATGACCGGGGTGCTAGGACAGCCTCTGGGGAGCTGGGAATTTTTTTGCCACGTTACTGGACGCTCATGCGCAATGCCTGTAGGCTCATGCGTCCTTTTGAGGAGGTGACAAACCTAGTCAGTCGCAGTTGTGTGTGTGCGTGTGTATGGCTGTCTGCCTGTGTGTGTGTGTGTGTAACAGGGTGAAGATTTCTTGCACATGGGTGTGACAGGGTGAAGATTTCTTGCACAGGGCGCCCAAAGGCCTAAGGCTGGCCCTGCGCATGGGTCAGTGGCTCTGCACCAGACTTCCCTCCAATTGATCAAAGTTAAAGGATTTCAAGTGGACTGATTATAATTACAGGGCCTCTAAAGAGTCCTGTATTGTTATTTGTCGTCACTACCTTCCCGCGTCGGGAGTGGGTCATTTGCGCCCCTGCTGCCTTCCTTGCATGTGGTAGCTGTTTGTCAGGGATTTGTCAATCCATATCTGCCAAGTGACCCTATGTAGGGGTAACAGTCCCTATTCTGCTCTGTGTCAGTGTGTATCATGGTCTCTGTGGACAGGGAACAGTGTCTATTCTGCTCTGTGTCAGTGTGTATCAGGGGTTTTGAGGACAGGTGTCAATCCATATCTGCCAAGTGACCCTATGTAGGGGGAACAGTCCCTATTCTGCTCTGTGTCAGTGTGTATCATGGTCTCTGTGGACGGTAAACAGTCTCTATTCTGCTCTGTGTCAGTGTGTATCATGGTCTCTGTGGACAGGGAACAGTCTCTATTCTGCTCTGTGTCAGTGTGTATCAGGGGTTTTGAGGACAGGTGTCAATCCATATCTGCCAAGTGACCCTATGTAGGGGTAACAGTCCCTATTCTGCTCTGTGTCAGTGTGTATCATGGTCTCTGTGGACGGTGAACAGTCTCTATTCTGCTCTGTGTCAGTGTGTATCATGGTCTCTGTGGACGGTGAACAGTCTCTATTCTGCTCTGTGTCAGTGTGTATCATGGTCTCTGTGGACAGGGAACAGTCTCTATTCTGGTCTGTGTCAGTGTGTATCAGGGGTTTTGAGGACAGGTGTCAATCCATATCTGCCAAGTGACCCTATGTAGGGGTAACAGTCCCTATTCTGCTCTGTGTCAGTGTGTATAATGGTCTCTGTGGACGGTGAACAGTCTCTATTCTGCTCTGTGTCAGTGTGTATCATGGTCTCTGTGGACAGGGAACAGTCTCTATTCTGCTCTGTGTCAGTGTGTATCAGGGGTTTTGAGGACAGGTGTCAATCCATATCTGCCAAGTGACCCTATGTAGGGGGAACAGTCCCTATTCTGCTCTGTGTCAGTGTGTATCATGGTCTCTGTGGACAGGGAACAGTCTCTATTCTGCTCTGTGTCAGTGTGTATCAGGGGTTTTGAGGACAGATGTCAATCCATATCTGCCAAGTGACCCTATGTAGGGGTAACAGTCCCTATTCTGCTCTGTGTCAGTGTGTATCATGGTCTCTGTGGACAGGGAACAGTCTCTATTCTGCTCTGTGTCAGTGTGCATCAGGGGTTTTGAGGACAGGTGTCAATCCATATCTGCCAAGTGACCCTATGTAGGGGGAACAGTCCCTATTCTGCTCTGTGTCAGTGTGTATCAGGGGTTTTGAGGACAGGTGTCAATCCATATCTGCCAAGTGACCCTATGTAGGGGGAAAAGTCTCTATTCTGCTCTGTGTCAGTGTGGATCAGGGCTGGGCTTTGAGGACAGGTGTCAATGTTAGGTGATTTCTGCCCTTTATGGATTAAAAGCAGACTCTGCATCAACTGTGCAATTTTCCATGGGAGTTTTGCCATGGATCCCCCTCTGGCATGCCACAGTCCAGGTGTTAGTCCCCTTGAAACAACGTTTCCATCACTATTGTGGCCAGAAAGAGTCCCTGTTGTTTTTAAAATTCGCCTGCCCATTGAAGTCAATGGCGGTTCGCGCTGTTCGCCGGTTCCCGAACATTTGCGGAAGTTCGCGTTCGCCGTTCGCGAACCGAAAATTCCGGGTTCGTGACAACACTACTCTAATGTATACTTTTATAGATTGCATAAACCAATATATCAAGTTTATTTGAGAGCATAAGTCCCCTTAATATCGCCTCTAACTAATAAATTATTTTATTTCAATTAAATTAATGTCTATACCAACTTCTTAACCATAACCTAACTCCTATATAAACATATTCCTAACATTAAACCATTTTTGCCATTTTTTTTTTATTTTCCTTCCACTCCTGCCAAATGACTTGCCATTCTCTCATAGCAACTTGAAGAATCTAAGCTTAACATAACCTCTTTGAACAGTTTGTTTCCACCTATAAGCTATAGCTATTTTAGTTGCTAATAAACAATGTATCATTATTGTTAATACTTCCTCCTGAGGTGTTGTCTGGAACATATGAAACAGATAGCTTTCTGGTTGCCACTTAATATCTACCTTTAATCCCATTTTAAAAAAGGATTCCACTTCCTGCCAAAGTGGTATGATCAATGGGCACTCCTAAAATGTTTGCAACAAGTTGCCTATACTCTTGTGGCATCTCCAACAAGCTGTAGATGTTCCTGGATATAGTTGAGCTAATCTGGAGGGTACCATATACCATCTCATATTTAATTTGCTGAATGCCTCCCAATGTGATAAGCTTCTAGAAGCTTGTTTCCTGATTTTTAAGGCCTTATACCAACTTTCCTGCGGTATTTGATTATCTAAATTTATTTCCTATTTTTGCATGTAACCTATAGTATCCACATCCGTAGATACTAAAAAGTGATAGCAAAATTAAAGAGCTTTTTTGTTTGGAATTTTCCCTGCGCATTTACATAAAAAAGGGGAGCAATTTATCTTATCTTTTAAAGTAAGCTTTTTCCCAACTTTATTGCTCTGCGTATACTGAGTCAATTTTAGTTCTCATGTGACTTTCCAAAAGTTTAAAATTCAATTCCTGAAGTTTAGTTTCAACCTTACTGAGTTCAGACGATATTATTTTTGATGGGTTTCCGTTTATTTTCTTCCTCCAACACCTTAAGCTCTTCTAAAAGTCGTTCTTTATCTCCATACTCTTGCTTCTTTTTTCTTGAACCCACCTGTATAAACAATCCCCTCATTACTGCCTTAAAAGCCAACCACTTAGTGGTGATATAGGATTTATCCTGAACATGTTCATCATAAAATGCTTAAATCCTTTTCCTAAACAAATTTATCAAAGATTCTTCACCCAGAAGAGCTTCATTTAAGTGCCATGTACTCCTGCCTCTTACAGAATATAAGGTCCTAAACGTAGCAATTACAGGGGCATGATCTGAACAAATTTTACTCCCCATCTCTACCTCAGAAATATTTTGTAATGTTTGTTTATCAACTAAACACATATCTATACGTGAATATGTGTGATGAACATGCGAAAAATAAGTATAATTTTTACCGGTCGGCTATAAGTTACGGCAAGTATCATATAAGTCGTACTTAAATAATAATGAGGCAAACTTTTTGCTTAAAGAGATAGCCTGAGAGAGTGTTTTTTTGCCATGTGCCCTATTAATATCTAATTTAGTATCTAATGTAGAATTGTAATCAAAAGTCTTCCCATATCGTCCCTATAAATTTTATCTTATTGAAAAAGCCAATCTGAATGAAATAAGATTGCAACTTCTTTAGATTTATGGGGTGAAAATGCATGAAAAATTTGAGGGTATCTAGACAACTCAACATTTTGCGGATTCTGTCTTCGTCAATGAGTTTCTTGAGACATATTATTGCTGCCTTTGATTTAATCAATTCTTGTTTAACTAATTGTCTTTTTATTGGACTATTAAGGCCATTAACATTTAGCGAAAAACACGATAAGTGGTTATTCATCTTATTCTATTATAGGGGATATTCTTATAATTATAATTAACTTTTTTATGGTACTTTTCATACTAGATATATACACCACAAAAAAAAAAAAAAAACATAAAAAAAAAAAAATATACAGTAACTCTCGAATATGAGAGTTTACCTGGGGATAGGCTGGATAATGCCAATAAGCATGCTCCAGTTTAAATCCCATTATGGAACATGTCGGGCAGATCTCCCTCCAAAAACAGATGCCGGGAACTATCCTGTATCTCAGTCGGAACAAATGTCCTTAATAATGTAAAGCGTTTGTTATTATTATTTTATACTAAATACTTTTTCCTACTATAATTATTTAGCGATATTAGATATACTATTTTCATACGCATAACCAGTCTACTTCATTTTTCATTTTTTTTCCCTTTCTCCCCCCCAAAGGGGCATACATATACAGGGTAGAGATTACATCAAAAACTTTAAAGTCCTGATCATATACTACCACACCGCTTTTAATCCAGAAACAAAAATATACCTGTTGTCTCTTTAAAACAGCTGGGACACAAACTGCACCAATACCCACTCATTGGATCAACAAATAAACAGTCCCATAAACCTAATCCAAAATTATTGTTAAACAATTCATAGAGCATGTATGTTAAACCATCTCAAAAGCCGTTTTAAGACATACCTCTGCCATAAAGCGCTTACATTTCTATTCTATTCTATATACATGCAAAAACTAGTATTGCTAAACAAAAACAAAATGATAACCTTGCAGTGATTCCCTAACCCCTCCTAATCACATAATATTAGTATCCCATTTCCCAGTAATTGTAAAATATACAAATATATTTGGAGGAAAAGATTTAGGAATATTGTTTTGTCCTCAAGGTTTTGTTGAGGATCTTCCTGCCATCTCCCATTCTGGTCATACACTTTGGGATGCGGCAACTTGTCTCGATGCTTTCTCCACTTCATTATCAAAACCCCATTCTTTTAAAATATTCTCGCCCTTTGCTGGATCTTCCAATACTGTCAACTTCCCATTCCTCCATATTATGATTTTTGTAGGAAACCCCCATTGATAAGCTATATTTTTATCACGTAGTACTTGGGTAAACTGGGAGAATTCCCGGCGTCTTGCCATAGTGAGAGGTGATAAGTCTGTATAAACTGTTACTACTTCATAGGGAGTGAGTAATATTGGTATCTTACGTATTGCAGAAAATAAGGCTTCCTTCGCAGTATAACGATAAAAACAAACAATAATATCCTGTGGTATATCCAACGTAAATCTTTTTTGGCAGTCTATGAGCTCTTTCAATCCCCCAACAGCTCTTATCCATAGATGGGAGCAAAATAGTACAAAGTGTTGTAATGTACTCCACAATTTTATTAGCCTCAACTGATTCTGGCACACCTCTGAATCTTGCGTTATCCCTGCGTGACCTGTCCTCCAGGTCCGCCACTTTGTACCATAATTTTCTATTTTCCTCCTCCAATTTAATGAATTTCTCATCAAATTCATTTTATGCTTTACTCAGGTCATCCGATTTTTTTCTCCAAGTGATCAGTACGATCTCCCAATTCAGATAACTCCTGATGTATACTAGTTATAATATTGGCAAAATCTTCCTTTATAGTTATCCTTAAATCTTGGAGAACTTGTTTTAAAAATGTCTTAGATATGTGCCCTTTATCTTTATTATTTTGCATGTGATCATACTCCTCCTCTTCAGTATCTCTTACTCCAGCAACGGCCATAGCCTCATCATCTTCCTCCTGTATTTGTCACTGCCGGTCTTTCTTTGCAAATCTTGTCGAATCCGTCAATTTTGTCTGTTTAGATGGAGGCGTTTTTTTTTAATAACAGAAAATAAATAGCAGACAGCAGATACCAGAGGCCCGCTTGCAAATAACAAAAAATAAAAAATAAAAAGTAGCAGATATCAACTTATGACTTGGGGAATTACCGGCGTCCTTAAGCTTCACCAACAACACAGGATTTCAACCCCTCAGTGACAACTCCTCAGCAACATCCTCAAAGCTTATTATTAGAGCAGTATTAAAGCAGGTTAGAGGGAGTTAAATACAATTTTATGGCAAGACAGGAGGCTTCATATTTGCTTTATCTTTCTTTACTGAACCTCCCAGCAGCAAAGGAACGGTTAACAGTAATTTAAAAAGCTCAACCAAACAGTATAACATATCCTCTTTCTTTGCTGCTTGTCTCCCAGGTGAGTCTACTCCAATTATATTGCTGTATCATTTAACCTTTAATACAATATTTCAATTAAAAAAATTCTTACAATGGTCATATACCTTTAACACTTTATTCACTTATCACTTTAACAACACTTTCTGTGAAAACATTTATGCTCTATTTATTTTAATTTCATTCTATTCAATCTTGGACTACTTTGTCAATTTCCTATTAAACTTTATTTAGGTGTTTCCCCTTTAAATCGCAGGAGGTTTTTTCCTCCTGCGACTCATTTCGGCTTTTTACTATTCTCTGTTTGTTTGCCGCGCTTCTCCCCGTGTTTTCGAGTTTCCTGTCAGAGCCGCGGACTGCATTTCCCAGGAGTCCGCGGCTCAGTTTCGCGCCCTCGCGTTACCCCGCCCGTTCGCATCAGCACTTAGCAAGTGCATTGTTTACCGCCCTTGGTAAGTACTTTTTTCCTCTTCTGTTTATAGCACCTTAAAGTGCTAATACCTTAATTTCTTTTAGTGATTTTTCCCCCTTTTTATTTCCTTCTCAGGATTTTTTCCAACACCTGCTGTATTATCATTGTTGTTACTAAATAAAGGAAGGCCTTGTGGGTGACCCCCACCATTTTATTATCTGCCACTTCATTATATTGAGTGTCTTTAATATCAATTCTTAAGGTGTTTTAACACCAATATTACTGTTAAGGGGGACCCCCTTATACAAATGCACTATAATTAAAGTGATACAACACTTTAATATAAATTCTTAAGGTGTGTTAACACCAATATTACTGTTAAGGGTGAACCCCTTATACAAATGCACTATAATTAAAGTGATACAACACTTTAATATCAATTCTTAAGGTGTTTTAACACCAATATTACTGTTAAGGGTGACCCCCTTATACAAATACACTATAATTAAAGTGATACAACACTTTATTACTACTCAGTGGTTAACCCCACTGTTTACTATCATAGTGGTACAACCCACTTGTGTATATTTTAGTGGACAACCCCACTAAATATTGAGTGCCGCCTACGTATTAAACTACACAAATATATTGGGTGACCCCCATCTATACTCTGAAATAATTTTGGGTGAACCCCATTCAACTCCATTCTTTCAAATTAATATACTTAACTGTTTGGCAACCGCTCTAAGACATACCATGTCTGACAATAATGAGCCCGCTATATCCCAGGTACTCAGAGCCTGGTTGGTTTCAACCATTGCAGATTCCATCCCCAAGGCGTAAGCAGCCTTTCATGAGAAGACTTCGGCCGAAGTCACTCCTACTGCATGTCAACTCTCTGATTCCGAGGACTGTCAACCCTCGGATCAGGAGGTTACACGCAAACGCCCCTGGAAAGGGGATAGTAGGTCTGCGGGCAAGGGCAAGGCTCCTGCCAAGTCCCAAAAATTGATTGCCACTTGCCCCGTTCAAGCTAACTTTAACCCCTTAGAGGGTTCTACTTCCCACACGGGAGACGGGGTTGACGATTATTTCCTTGGATATTCTGATGGGGACCCCTCGAGCACATTTCCAACTTTTGTAAAATGTGGTTACGCAAACCACTGGACAAAGAAATTAGGGCAAAACTCAGAGCCGAGTGCCCTCGACTGACCATTCCAAACAAGGTAGCTCACACGCCAGATTTGACCCAAACACAGTTAGAGAGTGGGCCCAGAGAGCCTTATGCTTACTAGGCAATGCTAATGTGGCCATGTCCACCGAGAGACACTAGACGGCACTGTACAAACTGGATACAAAATTAGCCGATCTGAGCTCCCGAGAACTGGGACCAGAGGCAAATGGATTACTGTTTGGGGACTCGTTCATGAAAGACCTTTCCAAACATGTAGCGGTGTTCACCACCCTAAATAAGGCCCAATCCTCCTTGCGCAGGGTTTTTCGTTCTCAGTCAGGCCATTTTTCTGGGAGAGCTGGACGTTATAGAGGCCGAACGAACAGCAGAATCGCCTTCACAGGCTACAGGCCTCGCCCCTCTGAAAACTATTGGCAATCGGGACAACCCCGACCCTACCACAGGCAACTATTCACTAATAGAGGGTTTATCCGGGGACGTGATCTGCCTCCCTACGCGGAAGAGCTGCTCCAGGTAATAAATCTCCCTTCGTTCAATGTACCTATAGCAGGTCGATTAACCAGTTTTTTACAACAGTGGGAATTACTTTCGCAGGATCTATGGATCCTACACACAGTCCAAGGGTTCAAATAGATTTCCTTTCCACCCCCTTCCAGGACACCCCACCTACACCACTACAGATGTCTGCAGCAGACAACCTGACACTACAAACCGAACTGCACAAGCTAGTAAAAAAAGGGCCAATTGAGAAATCCCCTTTCCCGCATACTTTTCTAAGCAACATTTTTTTGGTCCACAAAAAAATGGAGACCTACGCCCAATTATCAACTTAAAAAACCTGAATCACTTTGTCAGGTATCGCCACTTCAAGATGGAGGGCATCCATCTACTCAGGGACCTCCTTTGCGTGGGAGATTGGTTCTCCAGATTCAATCTCAAAGACGCATACCTCACAGTTCCTGTTGCTCGCAACCATCGAGCTTTCCTTCAATTCCTCTGGCAAGAGGAAATCTGGCCATTCACATGCCTCCCGTTCGGACTATGCTCCGCACCATGATGTTTCACGAAACTGATGAAACCAGTGATGGCGCTACTCCGATCACAGGGGATTCGATCCATCATATATTTGGACGACATCCTGATAATGGCACAAGACATTCGCAAATTGTTATCAACCCATCAGATTTGCTTACGCGATCTGGCCCATACTATAGGCCTACTGTCCGCCTCTATCCAAGCCATTTACCCAGGACCTTTACACTACCGAGCCATTCAACGGCTCAAGACATACTACCTACACCGTTCCACCTCCTACGATCAGTACATCCAACTGACAGACGAAGTTTGTATAGAACCTTATCTGGTGGCTTCACAATATGGAAGCCTGGAATGGCAAAGCCATCTGTTACAAATCGCTATTTGTAACTGGCCCTTTAAATGAGAAATTGCCCTGCTTCCCTGGATTGTGGAGAAGCATGTTTGCCAGCCTCCTGCCTCATGACTATGGCCCCTGGAAGATTGTGCCCCTGAAAACTTATTAACATTTATTGGGTGTGTATGGCCCTTTAAGAACCGTCTGGGGACATATTGTGACTTTGCTGAACAATACCCCTTTAAGACTATGTCCCCAGACCTGTAAAATAACTTGCCCCTGGCTCTCTCCCACTTGGTTCAGTAAATAGGGCTTACTGAACCAAGTACCACACAGGCGGACCACCCAGAAGTTAAAGTGTGCAGGCAATTTACCTCCCAGGCTGTGAGGTTACTGCCGGTTAATTGCCGAGCGCTGGGTGGCCGCCATTCGGCAGCCGAACACGTGGCGGCGGCCATTTTGGTCATTGGAATGCGGTCAGCGGTGTATGCTAAAGATTCTGTGGAACTAAAATCGGCTACACATTTTGCCGAACACCGCTGACCCTTACCTTCTTCCATACTGAACTTGCAGCTCCAGAGACTAAGTCCCGTTCGAAATGGGACTTAGTCGTTTTTTCGCATGAAATTGACCGACCGCACAGCCCAAATCTATGGAACTGTTTTGGGCAGGAAATTGTGCTTGCGGTCGGTCATAAAGGGACTTCCAGCTAACTTTTGATCCACTGGAGGGATTTGGCTGATTTTTGGAAGGGTTTATGTTTGATGTATGCTGAGTCTGAATATGCAACTTTTATTGAAATTGGATGTATGGTTTTAAAGTTACAGTGTGTGTGTAAAAACTGTATTTTTTTATTGTATGTAATAATTGGTTTAACTGTTTATCTGAGGGGAGGGAACCTGTGGGCTGTACTATGCTGTTATTGGTTAATTTCATCCTCCCCCTGGGAGTGTCCTGTGTGTACCTTATCCTAATAAAAAGCAGGCTGGGTGTTCCAGTCCTCAGACCTCTTCTGACCCTCAATACGTAGCCTTGTCTCGTTATTGGAGGGAACTGCTATATCACACTGGGGATTGCTATGCGCTGCATATTCCCCTGAGCTCTTAATCACTTAGCTCTTTTAAGAGCTTGTTCCGGATACGCTCTCCAGGAGGAGAGATCTTCCCCACACGGTCCTGAATGCTGAAGGTTCATTCCAGGGTGGAGGGAAGACGGCGCAGCTCCAGTTAAGCTACGGCGGTTGTGGAGCCTGCGGTGGTTGTGGTGTCGTCTGCAGTGCTTGGAGTCCTCTGAGAGCGCTAGGAGCATCCATCAACGGAGGGTACTCGGTCGGGGTACACGGAGCTCCGTTACACCATCTTCGGATCACAACCAGATTTCATTCTGGAATCCGATGCCAGTCTCCTGGGATGGGGCGCCACATGCACCCAAGGGTCCACAGGGGGACTTTGGTCCCCATCCGAACAAGCACTGCACATCAATTTTTTGGAATTGATTACAGGATCTTTCGCGATTCGCAGTTTCGCGAAAGACTGTTTCAACTGTTCACTAGTACTGCGCATGGACAACGTCTCTGCAGTGCGCTATGTGAATCGGTTAGGAGGCTCCCGATCCAAGCTACTATCCGATTTGACCAAAGATCTTTACCAATTCTGTCTAGAACGGAACTTATCTATCGGAATTGGTTCTCTCGCCATTGGAGAGATGTAAGCGACTGGCAATTAGACCCCCGCGTGTTCCACCAAATTCATTGCCTTCGCGGGCCCCTTACACTGGACCTGTTTGCATCCCGTCTGAATCGCCAGACGGAAGCCTTTATCAGCTGGCTCCCAGACCCCAGTCATGGGCAGTCGACGCCTTTCTACATCTTTGGCCGGAGACAGGAGCCTATGCGTTCCCACCTTTCTCCATGATCACCTTTCTCCATGATCTACCGGGTCAAAGCCCTAATAGTGACGATAGTCATTGTCACTCCACTATGGAGAACCCAGACTTGGTTTCCAACCCTGTTAGAATTATCAGTGAACTATCCAATTCTTCTACCTCGATCACCCAACATCCTCAGGAACCCAACAGGGCACTTTCACACACTCGCCCTTCAGGACCGGCTCCAGCTTGTAGCTTGGACCATTTCAGGGGATCTTGGAACGTCTCAGGACTTTAGGAGACAACTCAGGCTCTCCTATGGGACTCCTGGGCCCCAGGCACTAGTCGAGCCTACATTGCTGCATGGAAGACATGGGTCAGCTGGTGTTTGGAAAGGGACACCGATCCCTTTTCAGTACCTCTGACGATCATCCTAAATTTTCTGTCTACCCTATTTGATCAAGGCAAATCCTATCGATCAATTAATGTCTATAGATCCGCTATCTCTGCGGCCCATAATTCCATTGACAATGCGTCAATAGGGAAACATCCTTCAGTCTGTAGACTTTTACGAGGGATCAGGTTAGCCAGACCCCCTCTTCCTAAATACTCCTGTTTCTGGGATATCACTCAAGTCTTTTCCCTTTTAGAATCCTGGCCCGCTAATGAAAATTTGATGCTACGTCAACTTTCGGCCAAACTGGCCTTACTCCTATGCCTGGTATCCTTCCGTAGGGTCTCGGATATTCAAGCATTTGATTCCCACGCAGTAGTCTTCTCGCCTGAAGGCGTTAAGTTTCACATCACCAGACGAACAAAACTAATTCTTCCTCCGTATTCTACCCTTACTTTCCTAATAGACAGTCACTCTGCGTGGCACTCTGCATAAGGCATTATTTAGATGCCACCACCACTCTACGCCCCCCTACGGGATCCCTCCTCGTGTCTTATGTAAAACCACACAAACCGGTATCCGCACCCACCGTCGCACGGTGGATCAGATGGATACTAGCGCAAGCAGGCATTGACTCAAATTTTGGCGCACATTCAGTCAGAGGAGCAGCCGCATCCTCAGCCTTTCGCGCGGGGAGCTCCCTCTCAGACATTTTGTCATCTGCAGATTGGTTCTGAGAGTCCACATTCCGTACATTTTATTTCAAACCTATGACACATGCTACATCTTCTATCATATAGGAGCGTTAAAACAGCAA
Organism: Pelobates fuscus; assembly: GCF_036172605.1. Taxonomy (NCBI): domain Eukaryota; kingdom Metazoa; phylum Chordata; class Amphibia; order Anura; family Pelobatidae; genus Pelobates; species Pelobates fuscus. The sequence continues at coordinate 137,297,819 of NC_086319.1, forward strand.
ATATGAAGCCTCCTGTCTTGCCATAAAATTAGGGATTATTCTAGCTTTAGTGACTGCATAATCTAAATTTTATTAACAACAGGAGGCGAATATTTCCCCCCCCCTTCTTTATTTTCACTTTCTAACACCCGCCCAGGTAAGTTACTATGCATTCCAGTCTACTGGTTACACACACTTTATACACCATCTGCCATAGGTTCACGCCATAACACTTCTAATCTAGTGTTTGAAATATTCAATATTATATTCAAAGAGTAACTACAATTTGTTCTTAACATACATGCCATAAATTGCATTCACCTAGTATGAGAACCTATACTCTCACATCTTTTCTCTATTCCCTTAGTGTGAAAAATACCTACCTTTGTATATACGGCTCCTTCAAGCACGCAGAAGATTCCACATGTTGACTACTTCAGGACTCCAACTTAGTCCGCAGTTCATCGTTACAGTTTACATGGTTGACACAGACATATCATCGACCACAGCAAGAAAGAGGATATGGGAGGAGTTTGATGACATCATATAATACTGTTATACTATCTGATTGGTTGAGCAAATATTCGCCTCCTGTCGTTAATAAAATTTAGATTATTCAGTTACTAAAGCTAGAATAATCCCTAATTAGAGTTTTCCAAGGCTTTTTGATATGTGTATCTGTATATATATATATATATATATATATTTTCCTCCCTTCTGCTTCCTTACAGCAGCTTCCACTTCAGATCACCAGCTTCCACTTGTTTCAATTTGCAGCTTGCTGTGAATTACTGATTCCTGCTACAATGTTGCAACAATGTTACATACTGCTGTATACTGCTACTGCTACACTTGTTAAAGCATTTAAATCATTTAGCCTTCAGGCTTATTAGCTTTTGCAAACAAACTGATTTTTTACTCTTTTATATTTTTTTTGATAGCCCTTAGCCCTTAGCTTTAATATGTGCTTTAATGTATACTTTAATGTATACCTTTTTAAGCCATGTATATATATATATATATATATATATATTTTATTATTTTTTTTTGTAGTGGGCTTATTTCTGGCTTGGCTTAATTAAGCTTAATGGCTTAACAGCTTACGGACACTCCATCTCCTTTTGCCATTTGCCGGTCCCCAGTCTTCCGATCTCCGGTCTCCAGCCGGTCTCCAGCCAGCCGGCCACTAGAGATGTCCCGAATGGTTCGCTGGCGAATAGTTCCAGGCGAACATAGCGTGTTCGCCACGGACGGCAAACATATGCGATGTTCGGTCCGCCCCCTATTCTTCATCATTGAGTAAACTTTGACCCTGTACCTCACAGTCAGCAGACACATTCCAGCCAATCAGCAGCAGACCCTCCCTCCCAGACCCTCCCACCTCCTGGACAGCATCCATTTTAGATTCATTGTGAAGCTGCATAAATTTTTTTTTATTTATTTATTTATTTATTTTTAATAACAAATGAGCATGTGGTACCCCAACGGTCATTCCTCTTGCTTTTCAAGTAACAATTGTAAGAATAGGGTATATGTTAATACCCGAGTCTGCGCGGAGCCCTCCATGGGTGAAGATGGATTAATTTTTTAAGCGTCGGCTTTTTTCTTTTTCGTTGGGGCTTTAGCTGCACCTTAAGGATCACTAGTCCGTGGGTGCTGTATCTCTGCGACTGCTATTCAGGAGCCATAGATTACTGGGTATTGTTGCCAATGCTATTCAGGAGCCATAGATTGCCGGGTATTGTTGCCAATGCTATTCGGTGGGTGAGTCCTGTAGCCTCCTGGACTGTTTATGGTTGTTTGCAGTGCGTTAAATGGGGAGTTTGGTCTGTCACTGTGAAGCGGGCGTAACCCTTACACTACCTGATCGATACAACATCATACCTGATGTTTTAAAGCATGTTATTCAAAACAATTTAGGAATGTTAGGTGATTTATGCCCTTTATGGATTAAAACCAGACTCTGCATCAACTGTGTAATTTTCCATGGGGGTTTTGCCATGGATCCCCCTCCGGCATGCCACAGTCCAGGTGTTAGTCCCCTTGAAACAACTTTTCCATCACTATTGTGGCCAGAAAGAGTCCCTGTGGGTTTTAAAATTCGCCTGCCTATTGAAGTCTATGGCGGTTCGCCCGGTTCGCCCGTTCGCAAACATTTGCGGAAGATCGCTGTGGCAAACCTAGCCACTTCTGGAACACTGGACTTTATTTGCCATAAAGGTTGTCTGTATTGTATGCTGTGTAAAATATGCCTTCTGCTGTGTATTATGTGCCTATTGTAATTCGTATGCTAGCAGCCGTAAGCCGCTAGCATTCAGGCACTTCGTTTCACGAACAGCAACTATCCGGGTTTTTTGTGAAACGAATATGGGCCCCCCTGATAGACCACACATTAAGAGGTGTGTGGCGCTCATTGACCCATTAAGTGTATTCCTAGGTGGCCGTCGTTCGGCTACCGACCATGCGGCGGTCGGCCATCTTGGATTCTTTGTTTCCCCAGTGGTGTTTTGTCGTCGAGCGCGTGGAGCTAAAAACGGGTGCTCGACGACATGAACACCGCTGCACTTCCAGACTGTTCGGGAGCTCCGGTATTCCCCTATTATGTTTCCCCATTGGTATTCGGTACTTTCAAACGAATTAAAATAATAACTGTATTTCGTGCGGCGTTCGGTTGTTTCAGCTGGGATCTGAGCGGCATTCACACGAAAGATGCACTCAGACCCCAGCTACCTACCAAACGTCCGTTCGTCTGAATAGCACGAATATTGGGGAAGTTGTGGATTTTAATGTAAAATGCCGGTTCTGCTGCTCGGAGGGATAATCCACTTAACGGTATATTTTGGTAGGAGTGTCCCTCTCGTGCAGCAGTGCCTGATGGGAGAAAAGCTCCAAATGTTAAGTCCCCCATGTAGTCCCTTACTGTGTTACCCCTGCCAGGTCAGTAAGGAATCCCCTTGCATGGGGACTTGCATAAATACTGGATTTTCTGAATAAAGCTGCTAGTTGACTCCCAGACTGTGTTTCGTCCGGTTATTGGGAGGATTGGGGATATTGCCTTACTTTTCAGCGCTGACTGTGGATTTACCTGTTATACCAGCAGAGATCGTGCACTCCGCTACAATTGGTGGCAAGCGACGGGATCCAACCTTACAGCCGAAAAGCGCAATTCGTGCAATTTAAACTGCCGAATAAGAAAAGGGAATGGCAAGCAGAATACAGCAAAAGAACCGACTACCGAAGTGAATGGAGACGGATTATTCTACACTAAAGCGGCAGACATTAAAGGAACTGCTAGAAGCCAGGGGTAAGGTAGCCAGCAGCAAACCCAAAGCTGTACTAATTGCCGAGCTGATGGAGGGAGACAGAGCTCGCAGCGCTACACCCCCATCAGCCATGGAAGAGACCCTCTACCAGAAGGAAATGAGGACCAGGCTGGAATTTTTACCACAGCCTATATCAGATGCCATGCTGAACCTGGTGATGGCGAATGTGCAGGAGTATGTGATGGCACACAGTCCGCAGCATGCACCATCTCGAGCATTTAAAGTATTTTGCAAAGAGAAAGATAAGATTGATGCGTATTTACAGGATTTTGAGAGACTGTGTGATTTGCATGACTTGGAACAGGTGGTATGGGTCCCATTACTGGCAGGCAAGCTGGCCGGTCGGGCAGCGGAAGCTTACCGCGCTGTACCCAGCGAGGACAGCAAGGATTATGGCAAAGTGAAACTGGAGAGGTATGCCATTACGCCAGAGGCCTACCAGCGCAAGTTTAGGAACCTGCGCAAGCCAGAAAAAGATTTGCATGCTGAATGGGCACACAAGCTGGACCAAGCCTCACAGGGGTGGATACAAGCCAGCCAAGCCACTACTATGGAAGAATTGCGACAGTTAATGCTGTTGGAGCAATTCTTCAACGGTTTGTCTCCAGAGACCCAAGAATGGGTGCGAGACAGGAAACCTCTCACCCTACCCGAGGCAGCCCGGTTAGCAGACCAGCATTTTGATGCAAGGAGGCACCATGGACCCACCGTCAAAAATTACCCTCAACCCACGGGGGCACCCAGTACCCTACCACCCACAGCGCACACAGCCCCTCCTTTTCGTGTGTCCCCAGGGAACTTACCGCCACCCTCCAGGTATAACGGACGTACCCACATCCAGTGCCACTCCTGCAAACAGTGGGGACATATGGCACGCGAGTGCATCCAAAACCGGGGTAAACCTGCTTGGAACCAAGGTCGACCAAACCCGGCTCCAAGGGCTGCTGCCCATTATTATCAACGAGAGCCAGCCGCTCAAGAGATGGGGAGTATTCGAGCGGAGGAACCCCTGGGCATCTTGCATGAGGTGATGTCGGTAAGAGCCACTGATAACCAGCAGCATCATCGCCAGCTAGTGACCTTAGAGGGAAAAGAAGTCCAAGGACTTCGAGACTCGGGGGCTACTTTAACGCTGATAGCACCCCATTTGGTTCCCGACTCGGCACACACTGGCGGATCAGTAGCAGTACGAATGGCAGGGGCAGCAGTGTACCGACTACCCACTGCCAAAGTACATTTGGATTGGGGTGTGGGAGAGGGGACCATAGAAGTGGGCCTTATGCAAAATTATACCCAGAAGCTCATCCAGTGACCACACGGCAACAGGCTCGCACCACGGTTCCACCACCACACTCTGAGGCTCAGGTAAGAGACCATGACCACCACACGACACGTATGTCCTGGGATACCTCAACTAAATTTGAGGACGAGGTAAAACTAGACCCCGCGCTACAGGTATACCGGGACAGGGTACACACTGACCAGGCTGGGTTAGAGGGGGGGCGGTACACATGGGAGAAAGGGCTACTATACCGTATTGCTGAAAGAGGAGTGGGGGGTTCGGTCACAGTGACCACTAAACAGCTAGTGGTTCCCCAGAAGTATAGGCAAGAACTGCTCAGGATTGCGCACGACATACCCCTGTCTGGGCATTTAGGGATGACCCGTACTCGGTACAGGTTAACTCACGCATTCTTCTGGCCAGGGATCTCTAAAGATGTAAGGCAGTATTGCACCTACTGTGACATTTGCCAGTGGGTAGGCAAGCAAGGTGACCGCCACAAAGCCAAGTTATGTCCCCTCCCTATTATTGAAGAACCTTTCAGTAGGGTGGCTGTAGATATAGTGGGACCCTTACCCAAACCCAGTCTCTCTGGGAAAAGATATATCCTAACTGTAGTGGACTATGCCACCCGGTACCCCTAGGCCCTAGCCCTCACTAATATTCATGCCGAAACTGGGGCCGAGGCTTTAATGAAAATAATTTCCCGGGTGGGGTTTCCCCAAGAAATAATATCCGATAGGGGCACCCAATTCACTGCCGAGGTCACCCAACAACTATGGAAGATATGTGGCATTAAGCCAATAGTAAATTCTGCGTACCACCCCCAGTCCAATGGTTTATGCAAAAGGTTTAATGGTACGCTGAAGCAGATGCTCCGTACGTTTGGAGAGGCGCATAAAGACTGGGAGCGGTTTTTACCCCACCTGCTCTTCGCATATAGAGAGGTACCCCAAGAATCGACAGGGTTCTCCCCTTTTGAATTGCTGTTTGGGAGAAGGGTGAGAGGGCCACTAGACCTAATTAGAGAGCATTGGGAGGGAGAGAGTAGCCCAGATGGGACCCCTATTGTATCCTACGTACTGGAATTTAGGGACCGTCTGGAGGCGCTGACTCAGGCTGTGCGCACCAACCTCCAGGCGGCCCAAAAACGCCAGCGCCGCTGGTACGATAGGGGAGCCAGAGACCGCAGCTTTCAAGTGGGACAGAAGGTTTTGATTTTAAAACCTGTCCGCACAGACAAGCTGCAGGCCATCTGGCAAGGCCCATACCAGGTGGTAGAGCGGAGATGTGACACCACCTATGTGATTGGCCCCTGCTCAAGGGTAGGGAAGATTCCATGTGAATATGCTCAAACCCTACCACGAGAGGATAGAGGACGTGGCGGCAGTATGCGCTTCCGCCTCTGAGGATCAGGAAAATCTGCCCCTACCTGACCTATTGGAAAAGGAAGAACAGACAGAACCCTCCCGGGGGGTTCAGCTGGGAGAGCGGCTAAGCCCTCAGTAGCGTGCCCAGGTACAGGCGCTGATTGTAGCTAATTTACCTGGGTACACTCCGCTGGCCACTCACCGAGTGGAAACCCCGGGACAGCTACCCATGCGACAGACTCCATATCGTGTCCCTGAATCAGTCAGGACCCATATGAAGACTGAGCTGGACGAAATGTTGCAGCTAGGGGTTATCGAACCTTCCGATAGCCCTTGGGCATCGCCGGTAGTGCTGGTACCTAAGAAGGACGGCACGACACGGTTCTGTGTCGACTACCGGAGGCTAAATGACAAAACAGTGTCTGATGCCTACCCGATGCCCCGGATAGACGAGCTGCTGGATAAGATGGCCCATGGCCAATATCTCACGACTATAGATTTGTGTAAGGGATACTGGCAAATTCCACTAGCCGAAGATGCCATCCCCAAGTCGGCCTTTGTCACCCCGTTTGGCCTGTACCAATTTCGGGTTATGCCATTCGGGATGAAAAACGCCCCGGCAACCTTTCAGCGGATGGTAGATCGGCTACTGGACGGTTTCCAAGGTTATGCATGTGCGTACTTAGACGACATTGCCATATTTAGCCAGACCTGGGAAGAACACCTACAGCATATAGGGGCCATCCTAGATCGCATTGGAGAGGCAGGGTTAACACTGAAACCCAGCAAGTGTCATATAGGGATGGCAGAAGTGCAGTACTTGGGCCACCAGGCGGGGTGTGGGCAACAGAAACCCGAACCAGCCAAGATTGAAGCCGTAGCAAAATGGCCCACCCCGAGGACCAAAACCCAAGTGCTAGCATTTCTAGGTACTGCAGGGTATTATAGAAAATTCGTGCCCAATTACAGTACCCTGGCCAAACCCCTGACTGATTTGACCCACAAGAACCTTCCTCGATAGTTTGTCTGGGCCACAGAGTGTGAACAGGCATTCCAACAACTAAAGACTGCTTTAACTAATGCTCCTGTACTTGCCGCTCCTGATTCGACTAAAAGATTTCTTGTCCACACAGACGCTTCGATGTTTGGATTGGGAGCAGTGCTGAGCCAAGTGGGAGCAGATGGGGGAGAACATCCCGTAGCTTACTTGAGCCGAAAGTTGTTGCCCCGTGAAGTAAGCTACGCCGCCATTGAGAAAGAATGCCTGGCCGTGGTGTGGGCCTTCAAAAAGTTACAGCCGTATTTGTATGGACAACCTTTTTCCCTACTCACAGATTACAACCCGTTGGTGTGGCTGAACCGTATGGCTGGGGACAATGCCAGGCTGCTGCGCTGGAGTTTGGCGCTGCAGCCCTTTGACTTTACTATTCACTACCGGCCAGGAAAGCAAAATGGTAACGCCGACGGGTTATCTAGACAGACTGAACTTGAAAAGTGATCTGTGGGTACTCCCCCGGAAATCCCCAAGCCGATCCGTTGGGATCAGACTGTGTATGCCGGCTTGGTTCTGGGGGAGCATTGTGGCAAACCTAGCCACTTCTGGAACACTGGACTTTATTTGCCATAAAGGTTGCCTGTATTGTATGCTGTGTAAAATATGCCTTCTGCTGTGTATTATGTGCCTATTGTAATTTGTATGCTAGCAGAAGTAAGCCGCTAGCATTCAGGCACTTCGTTTCACGAACAGCGACTATCCGGGCTGTTCATGAAACCAATATGGGCCCCCCTGATAGACCACACATTAAGAGGCGTGTGGCGCTCGTTAATTAAGTGTATTCCTAGGTGGCCGTCGTTCGGCTACCGACCACGCGGCGGTCGCCCATCTTGGATTCTTTGTTTCCCCAGCGGTGTTTTGTCGTCGAGCGCGTGGAACTAAAAACGGCTGCTCGACAACACGAACACCGCTGCACTTCCAGACCGTTCGGGAGCTCCGGTATTCCCCTATTATGTTTCCCCATTGGTATTCGGTACTTTCAAACAAATTAAAATAATAACTGTATTTTGTGCGGCGTTCGGTTGTTTCAGCTGGGATCTGAGCGGCATTCACACAAAAGATGCACTCAGACCCCAGCTACCTACCGAACGTCCGTTCGTCTGAATAGCACGAATATTTGGGAAGTTGTGGATTTTAATGTAAAATGCCGGTTCTGCTGCTCGGAGGGATAATCCACTTAACGGTATATTTTGGTAGGAGTGTCCCTCTCGTGCAGCAGTGCCTGATGGGAGAAAAGCTCCAAATGTTAAGTCCCCCATGTAGTCCCTTACTGTGTTACCCCTGCCAGGTCAGTAAGGAAACCCCTTGCATGGGGACTTGCATAAATACTGGATGTTCTGAATAAAGCTGCTAGTTGACTCCCAGACTGTGTTTCGTCCGGTTATTGGGAGGATTGGGGATATTGCTTTACTTTTCAGCGCTGACTGTGGATTTACCTGTTATACCAGCGGAGATCGTGGATTCTAATACTGCACTCCGCTACAATCGCGTTCACCGTTTGCGAATGGAAAATGTTATGTTCGCGACATCACTACCGGCCACCACTCCAGACAGCACACCGCACCACTTTGCACACTCTGCACTCTGCTCGTTTTAATTTTTCTCCGACGGGATACACCAACCGACCTCTACACTTTCTTCATGCTTCTCCCCCTGCTCTACCAGGAATTGGAGACCTTACCCCATGCGTCCGCTCACGCCGGACACCAAACACGCTAACACTCTAATTGATTTACTTTTCGCATGCATTGGGTTAAACTTAGATCTGGAATGTAAATTTGTGTGCTGATACCCATTTTCCACTTACAGGCATAAGGCTTTTCAGCAAAATATCTCTTCAATGTCAGTTTTCTGATAAATTTATGAAGATCTATATATAATTCAAACTTTGTGTTGGTGGAAGGATGAGCAAACTTTAAACCCTTATTAAGGAGAGAAATCTCGTCTCCTGTAAGCTCCTTAGTGGAAAGATTGAAGATAGTTATCTCTTTCTTTTCACCTCCATTGGCTCCCTCCTGTTTAATGGGTCTTGTAACGGATCACCTGGCACCCCGACTGGGTACCTCCGTTAAAGGATGCTCCTAGCGTTTCCTGAGGACTCCAAGCACTCTGGCAGACACCACAATCACCGTATCAGAGAAGCATACGAATCTTCTCAAGCCTCTGAATGCTGTAGACAGTTGAATAGGAACCATACGAATAGGTTTTCAATCCTAGCAGTCAAACTGGAACAGCATACAATAAATCCTCCCCCAATAATGAGACGACACTTCACTTTGAGGGTAAAACAGGAACTCTGGACTGGCACATCCAGCCTGGCTTTTATTGCAATTGTACACATACAGGCCACACCCAGGGGGAGGCATAAAATAAACAATCCGAGATATGGTACAACCCACACATCCCCTCCCCTTAGCCTGAGAGATAATCCACTTATTATACAGTTTAAAACATAACTTTTACACAATATCTATAACTTCTAAAATATACATGTCACAAACATAAAACATACATTTTCTTACTCAGCATACTTCAATTAGGAACACTCTCAAAAATCGTTCAAATCCCTCCAGTAGATCAATAGTTAGCTGGAGGTCCCTTTATGACCGACCGCAAGCACATTTTCCTGCCCAAAACAGTTCCATGGATTTGGGCTGTGCGGTCGGTCAATTACTGGCATAAAAACGGCTAAGTCCCATTCGAAGTGTGGCCGGTACTTCGACTTTAGTCGAAGTGTCGAAGTGGAGTTGATGTTAAGGGTCGGCGATGTTCGAAGTTAAAATGGCCGCCGCCACGTGGTCCTTTGTCCGATACCGGCCACTTCGGTAACTTCGTCACCTCGACAGCTTCGACAACTTCGACAGCTTCGACAGCTTCGACTGTGTCCGAAGTGCCATATACAAAAGTACCAATCTTTCCCCAAAGTATTTAAAGGGCTAGGGACGGTATTATACAATCCACATGCCCAAAAGTAGTTCTTAAAGGGTCATTATGGTAGCAGTCCATAAGCCCCAATTCAGTCCCTTAAAGGGCAATACCTCCCAGGGACCATAATCACTGGGCAGGAGGCTAGCAACCAGGCTTCTCCAGTTCTCAGTGGCGAGGTTGGTTCCACCACATTTCTCCCCTTTACCCACTAGACTAACAGGGTATCTGACCTCCTGCCGGTCAGTGCCCTGGTTAGTCCAGCAACCCACCCACAAAACAGAAACAGCAGTACAGCCCACCCACAATAACTGGTTACTACACCTGGGTAGAGAAGAAATTGGTCCATGTCCAGGTGCCTCACCATGGCTGTGTGGGGGACTGGTAGGCTGCCTTGGTGGGTTGCTAAGTGGGCAGAGACCAGCGGTACTCTGCCCGGATGCCAGCACTACCACGGGAGTAGTCGGGTTGAAGCCTGGTTGCTGGAGACCGACTGTCTCCCCTTTAACTACACCGCTCTGCTGCTGGAGACCGACTGTCTCCCCTTTAGATACACAGCTCTGCTGCTGGAGACAGACTGTCTCCCCTTTGGCTAAACAGCCCTGTCGTGGGGGGGCAGGACCGACCGTCCCTACCCCCTGTGCTGGAAGTGCAGAGACCACGGTCCCATCTGCACAGGTGTGGGGCTTACAGTCTCCCCCTGGTACATTAAGCTGCCGCTGGGGAGAGGTGGTAACCAGCTCCCCTCCCATTAGAACACTCTGCCGCTGGGGAATGGAGACTGGGCTCTCTATTCCCTGTACATTAATAATCTGCCGCTGGGGAGAGGTGGTAACAATCTCCTCTCCCATACATACTTCCAGTCTCTGCGGAGGGAGACCGACTGTCTCTCCTCCCAACACAGAGTCCTGCTGTTGGGGAAAGGAGGCTGGGCTCTCTATTCCCTGCTGGATACTCTGCCGCTGGGGAATGGAGACTGGGCTCCCAATTCCCAACAAATCACACTGCCGCTGGGGAGGGAGGACGGCCCCTTCAGCTCCCTGTAACTTGGGCGCAGAGACCACGGTCCCATCTGCGCTGGTATGGGGCTTACTGTCTCCCCTTGGTGTGCTAAGCTGCCGCTGGGGAGAGGGGGTAACAAACTCCTCTCCCTTACACACCTTCAGCCGCTGGGGAGAGGGGATAACAGGCTCCTCTCCCTGCACCGTAGACTGCCGCTGGGGAGCAGGGCTGACCCTCTGTACTCCCTGTAGGCAGGGCGCAGAGACCACGGTCCCATCTGCGCTGGTGAGGGGCTTACTGTCTCCCCTTGGTGAGCTGCGCTGACGCTGGGGAGAGGGAATAACAGGCTCCTCTCCCTGAACCGTAGACTGCCGCTGGGGAGCAAGGACGGCCCCTTCAGCTCCCTGTAGCTTGGCCGCAGAGACCACGGTCCCATCTGCGCTGGTGAGGGGCTTACTATCTCCCCTTGGTGAGCTGCACTGTCGCTGGCGAGAGGGAATAACAGGCTCCTCTCCCTGAACCGTAGACTGCCGCTGGGGAGGAAGGACGACACCTTCAGCTCCCTTTTTGTCCAAATCTGCTAGGCGCTGCAGGAACTCTGCCGTTGATTTCCTTATGAACTGCACAGTTTTCTCAGAGGGGTTGGGTCCAAAGAAAGCCATCCGCATGACAACCTCTCTGTCCAACCGCTCCTGAGTGTAGCCAGGCGCCATGCTTGCTCTGCTGAAGTTGCTTCTTTTGTGGATAGGGGCGCTGTACGGGTACTAGCGTTGCCCTCACTTTGTAATCCAAACGAACTGTGTCTCCGAGCTGCTTTACCTCACACTAGGACGCCATCCCACCGCTTGCCACCAATGTCACGGATCACCTGGCACCCCGACGTGGTACCTCCGTTAAAGGATGCTCCTAGCGTTTCCTGAGGACTCCAAGCACTCTGGCAGACACCACAATCACCGTATCAGAGAAGCATACGAATCTTCTCAAGCCTCTGAATGCTGTAGACAGTTGAATAGGAACCATACGAATAGGTTTTCAATCCTAGCAGTCAAACTGGAACAGCATACAATAAATCCTCCCCCAATAATGAGACGACACTTCACTTTGAGGGTAAAACAGGAACTCTGGACTGGCACATCCAGCCTGGCTTTTATTGCAATTGTACACATACAGGCCACACCCAGGGGGAGGCATAAAATAACCAATCCGAGATATGGTACAACCCACACATCCCCTCCCCTTAGCCTGAGAGATAATCCACTTATTATCCAGTTTAAAACATAACTTTTACAAAATATCTATAACTTCTAAAATATACATGTCACAAACATAAAACATACATTTTCTTACTCAGCATACTTCAATTAGGAACACTCTCAAAAATCGTTCAAATCCCTCCAGTAGATCAATAGTTAGCTGGAGGTCCCTTTATGACCGACCGCAAGCACATTTTCCTGCCCAAAACAGTTCCATGGATTTGGGCTGTGCGGTCGGTCAATTACTGGCATAAAAACGGCTAAGTCCCATTCGAAGTGTGGCCGGTACTTCGACTTTAGTCGAAGTGTCGAAGTGGAGTTGATGTTAAGGGTCGGCGATGTTCGAAGTTAAAATGGCCGCCGCCACGTGGTCCTTTGTCCGATACCGGCCACTTCGACGACTTTGACAGCTTCGACAGCTTTGACAACTTCGACAGCTTCGACAGCTTCGACAGCTTCGACAGCTTCGACTGTGTCCGAAGTGCCATATACAAAAGTACCAATCTTTCCCCAAAGTATTTAAAGGGCTAGGGACGGTATTATACAATCCACATGCCCAAAAGTAGTTCTTAAAGGGTCAGTACATTATGGTAGCAGTCCATAAGCCACAATTCAGTCCCTTAAAGGGCAATACCTCCCAGGGACCATAATCACTGGGCAGGAGGCTAGCAACCAGGCTTCTCCAGTTCTCAGTGGCGAGGTTGGTTCCGCCACAGGTCTCCTTCTCCGTTCCCTCTGGGTCTTTTTTTGTTTTATGGACCACAGATTATCCTGTATTGCCTTTCCATCCAACATCACATTATCCCCTATCCTTGTCAGATCCCCCAAAAAACAGTTACCATGGGGTTTCAATGTTGTTTTTGCTTTAAATTATTTTCTATGAAAATCTTTTGATTTATGTACCTTTTCTTTTTTTTTTTTTAATCAACATCTTGAACCAAGTCTAGGTCATTCTTCATTCATTCTCATTTTATTGATAAAGATTTTTAACATAATGTTTCAATATATCTCTTCCATATGTGTCTGTTGGCCTTACTTTTCCTATTTTTACTTTTGTTTCATATTTTCCTCTGTTTTCTTATTTTTAAAATGTTTAACTTATTCTCATGTAATAATCTTTTTTTTTTTCTCCCACAAATTAATTGCTTTTCAGCCATTATTTACTCTTTTTTTTTTAGGCTCCAAGCTGTCCAAAAATGCTCTGAGCAAATAGAAAGAGCATGAAGAGAGAGTGAACAGAGCTCGCAAAGAGCATGACCGGGAGTGTGAGCTGGAGTGGAACGCGGTGAGCGATTCAAGTCTTCATGTCATCCTGGACTCAAGTGTTCTTGTTGAATGTAGTGACCATAAGACCTAATTTGGCCCTGTGTCTTGTTCCTCTATAAATATATTTGATTAGCACCCGGTTTATAAAAAGTCCTCACACCACCTGTTCTGTATATGACAAGAGTTTTGTGTCTTTCATCCAGTTATATCTGTATGTCCCTAAGGATCCACATTTTATATAACATGTATACATCTAGCTCTTTGCTTATATCCAGTACAGTTTCTATAATTCAGGAAAGTGGAATGTTACAAATACCCTCTGTCTGACGTTTTGTTACAATGTGTCTGCACCTTTCATTGAACTAAACCACAAAGTAATTTGTTATATATTTCATATACCGAACTACTGGACGAACTATAAGACCCCCCAGATCAGTCATGTGTGGCCCATTAAGCCTTGTTAACCTTTTTCACCCTAAACCACCGAACAAACCGTTGAACTGTCGGACCCACCGCAAGTGGCGTGTGCGGCTGATTAACCTCTTAGAACTTGTGGTTAACAAACTCTTAATTGACGAATGGCTGGGTGGTCGTCATTCGTATGAACGAACACGTGGCGGTGGCCATCTTAAACTGCCGACCGCCCAGCGGTGTTTTGTCGTCGGCCGCATGGAACGGTTTTTGGTCACTGCTTTCCACGAACACCGCAGATCTCCAAACTTTTATCCTTTCGTTTATGTTCATGTGAACGCAGAGTCGTTTGGTACATTCATAACTCTAGAGCTAGACCGACCCTGACGACTAAAAGCCATGGAACTTTTTCTGGCCAGAGTTATGCCTATCGGTCGGTGAGAACACTTTAACTCTATGGCGATACGACTGTATTCGTGGGATCTGAGCGCTTTGCAGATATATTGAGTGCTCAGATCCAAGCTTTCTAGGGATATGGGGGTTTAGTTATGGGGAATATGAGTTATGTATTTTAATGTGGTTTTGTTACTGTTTAAACTTAGAAATATTTTCTGTACCTGGAGATAATTACATTTATTATGGCCACTTAAGCCAATTATCTCCAAGATAGAGGGGAGGGTTTGGAAAACTGTACAGTGTTGTGATTGGTTCATGTTATATGTGTTTCAGTGCCCCACCAGATCCAGTGGGTGTTCCCCTGGCCTGGAAAACTTGTATAAATTTAATGTCTGTACCCATTAAAACCAGTCTTCTTACCCTCAACTAGCAGCTTCGACGCGTGTTGTAGGGAAATAATAATCACTAGCTCTCTTCAGAGCTGCAAGAACCTTCTACACTTCCAGGGAAATCGGTAGTTGCTGAAGTGGGACTCTTTAGCGCTCTCCCAGCTCGGGGACCAGGACATCCAGGTGGTCCAACCCTCAGCTAGCCTTGGGCAACCGTAACATGGCCATTTACGATTCACTAGCAACGCATTAAAATATGCCCTTTGTACCTTAGAGGAGTACATGGAGACAGAACTTCTTTCCATATGCAAATAGAAAAAATCCCAGGCACTCACTGTGATTGTTCTCCAGGCAGATTTATTGCAACGTTTCGACCTATTCAGGTCTTTATCAAGCTAACACCACAGTGACAAAATTGCACTTATATACACACACAAGTTAATGAACAGACAATCCATTAATGAAGTAAGCAATTACAAATTTCATTGAACAAACATATGTTAAAAATAATTCAATTAATATATCAATTTAATACATAAAAGTGAAAAAAGACATGATATGGAATAAGTAAATAAATGGCTGAAGTAGATAGTGAAAAAGAAAGAAAGCAGTCCAGGTTTTACAGACAACCACATTAACAATTATCTATACACAGATCGTTCAAATAGAATGTAATACTAAACTTAAGTTATACCATTAATAATGTTAGATTCTACCTGGGAATCAATTAAGAGTGCCACACATCTCGGAAAAACCGGAACGCCTCTCACACGTGACTGGACGCAATAGCGTCATAAGCCACGTTAGAAAGTACGGTGGCCGCAGAGGGTATACGGCGTCTGAGATTCGGGGCGCATTTTTTAATATATTTTTAACTTTATTTATCTTATTTACCGTATATACTCGAGTATAAGCCGACCCGAATATAAGCCGAGGCCCCTAATTTTATCCCAAAAAACTGGGAAAACTTATTGACTCGAGTATAAGACTAGGGTGGGAAATGCAGCAGCTACTGGTAAATTTCTAAATAAAATTAGATCCTAAATAAAATATATTAATTGAATATTTATTTACAGTGTGTATAATGAATGCAGTGTGTGCGTATGTGTGTGTGTATGAGTGCAGCGTGTGTGTATGAGTGCAGCGTGTGTGTATGAGTGCAGCGTGTGTGTATGAGTGCAGTGTGTGTGTATGAGTGCAGTGTGTGTATGAGTGCAGTGTGTGTATGAGTGCAGTGTGTGTGCATGAATGCAGTGTGTGTGTGCATGAATGCAGTGTGTGTGTGTGTATGAATGCAGTGTGTGAATGCAGTGTGTGCAGGGCCGGTGCAAGGATATTTGCCGCCGTAGGCAAAAAACATTTTGCCGCCCCCTCCCCCCCATATGTCCTGACTTCCCCTCCTCCTCCCTCAGTGGTCCTTACCTCCCCACCCCCGTGTTCCTTCACCCCCCCCCCCCAGTGGTCCTGACTCACCCCTCCCCTAGTGGTCCTTACCCTCCCCTCCCCTAGTGGTCCTTATCCCCCCCCATCCCTCCCATAGTGGTCCATATACCCCCCCTCCCTCCCATAGTGGTCCTTATACCCCCCTCCCTCCCATAGTGGTCCTTATCCCCCCCTCTCCCTCCCATAGTGGTCCTTATCCCCCCCTCTCCCTCCCATAGTGGTCCTTATACCCCCCCTCCCTCCCATAGTGGTCCTTATCCCACCCTCCCTCCCATAGTGGTCCTTATACCCCCCTCCCTCCCATAGTGGTCCTTATCCCCCCCTCCCTCCCATAGTGGTCCTTATACCCCCCTCCCTCCCATAGTGGTCCTTATCCCACCCCCTCCCTCCCATAGTGGTCCTTATCCCCCCCCTCCCTCCCATAGTGGTCCTTATCCCTCCCCCTCCCATAGTGGTCCTTATCCCCCCCCTCCCATAGTGGTCCTTATACCCCCCTCCCTCCCATAGTGGTCCTTATACCCCCCCTCCCTCCCATAGTGGTCCTTATACCCTTTTTTTGTTATTATTAATTTTTTATTATTATTTCTTATTTTTTTATTATATATTTTTTTCGTCCCCCCTCCCTGCTTGATACATAGCAGGGAGGGGGGCTCCTTCCCTGGTGGTCCAGTGGCAGTTCAGTGAGGGGAGAGGGGGGCTGGCAGAGCTGTACTTACCTTTCCTGCAGCTCCTGTCAGCTCTCTCCTCCTCCGCGCGGTCTGTGCAGCTCCCTCTGTCAGCTCCCAGTGTAAGTCTCGCGAGAGCCGCGGCTCTCGCGAGACTTACACTGGGAGCTGACCGAGGTGCTGAACGGACGGCGCAGAGAAGGAGAGAGCTGACAGGAGCTGCAGGAGAGGTAAGTACAGCTCTGCCAGCCCCCCTCTCCCCCCAGACTGTATTATGGCAATGCAAATTGCCATAATACAGACTCTGACTCGAGTATAAGCCGAGTTGGGGTTTTTCAGCCCAAAAAATGGGCTGAAAAACTCGGCTTATACTCGAGTATATACGGTATATATTTTGTGTATATATTCTTTATTATTTTGTTTTTTTTTCCTTTTCTCTCTTACCTTTCTGTCCTGGTGTTTTCATTTATGACACTAAACTGCTTGTTTAGCCTGGGGATATGTATATGATCATGTAATGCATTGCCTGTTATTTTGGATATACGCGCTGTTTTTCGTGCGCGTGCGCGACTGAATCACTTTTCGTGCATGGGCGACTGGGTCTCTCTTCGCGCATGTGCCCCGAATCTCAGACGCCGTATACCCTCTGCGGCCACCGTACTTTCTAACGTGGCTTATGAAGCTATTGCGTCCAGTCACGTGTGAGAGGCGTTCCGGTTTTTCCGAGATGTGTGGCACTCTTAATTAATTCCCAGGTAGAATCTAACATTATTAATTGTATAACTTAAGTTTAGTAATACATTCTATTTGAAAGATCTGTGTATAGACAATTGTTTATGTGGTTGTCTGTAAAACCTGGACTGCTTTCTTTCTTTTTGACTATCTACTTCAGCCATTTATTTACTTATTCCATATCATGTCTTTTTTCACTTTTATGTATTAAATTGATATATTGATTGAATTATTTTTAACACATGTTTGTTCAATGAAATTGAAGATTATGCTAGCTTTAGTGTACTAATAATCTTAATTTTAATAATGACAGGAGGCGAGTATTTTGCATATCTCTCTTTACTAACTCCATACAGCAGTAAAGAAACACATAGAAGGGGCGTGTCCGACTTCCGGCGAGCACAGTCGCATGGTCTGAGAGCTCCGTCGAGTTTCCAACCTAACAAGCGACAATAATAGCAACAACTGCACAATTTCCGGCTACTTACCTTCCCAAAGAGGCAGCCTCCACTAATGTCACCTCCCATGCAGCTGAAACTGTCAGAAATGACGAAAACTAAGAAAAAAGACCGCAGACGAGAAATTCAAGATGGCGGCGACACAACTAACATGTCAGAAGCTAACTCTGATTGTGAATCGATCTCATCTAAACACTCAGACACTGCGGTTACAGACCGGGGCCTCCACAGAATGCTACAGGAACTCCGGTCAACCATCAGACAGGACTTTCTGAAGATTGACAGTGAACTAAGAAAATAAATCTCAGCACTGGGTGACAGAACTAGCCAACTAGAGAACAGGTCAGACGAAATCTGTATAGCCCATAATGAAATGATTGAGAAATTACAGAAAATTTCTGAGGAAAACACCACGCTCAAACGCAAATTGGCTGACTTAGAGGATAGGTCAAGAAGACAGAATGTTCGCTTCAGGGGCATTCCGGATGATGTGTCCCACGATGCTTTGCCAGCCTTCATACTGTCTGTCTGCAAATCCCTAGTCCCGGAGCTACCCGACTCTGCTTGGACCTTTGATCGTATGCATAGACTCCCACGCCCGGCCCGCATAGCTGGAGACATCCCCAAATATGTCATAGTGAAGTTTCATTACTTCACACACATGGACGCTTTACTAAACGCAGCTCGGAAAGCAAGTGCACTCCCGGACCCCTACCAACAAATCTCTGTATGCTGATCTATCAGCCACCACCATGGCACGGAGAAAGAAATTCTTAACCATCACAAAAACTTTGCGCAACAACAATGTCTCTTATAAATGGGGCTACCCCACAAAGTTACTGATATGGCGACAGGGTAAAACCCAAGTAATTAACGATCAAGATGAAGGAATGCAACTTCTCATCAAGTGGGGCCTTTGGACTAATAGCAACCCAACCCCGTTAAACCCTCCCTCCAAAAGCTGTTCTCCAAGACGACTTCAAGCGGACTTCAAGCGGAGCGGATCGTCAGCTCACAACACATGAACTTTTAATCTACTTCAACACTCTGTGACATGATGAGTATAACATTCAGTCTTGAAATACCATTGCACAGTATAGGTTGTTGTGTATTATTTTTTCTTTTCTTATTTCCTTTAGTGTTTATGTGACATCATTTTGTCCGCCTTTTCAAGTCGGTAAATGCAAATGACCCCAAGACTTTTTGAAGTCAGGCAAATATTTCTGCCAAATTTCTACATGCCACCACAAGCCTAAAACCTTAACTTAACATTAATTACCTAACACTAATTACTTGAGTTATAAGGGCACCGATCCACGCAATATGGCTTATCACTGCTTTGTCTAAAAATGGAATGTCCGGCGGTCGGTAATAGAGTAAAAATGTATGCTTATCTCTCACTGCCCCATACTGGCTGCCGGCCACTACATCACACTTATACTTAACTACAAGGTACACATAAAAGGTGTTACCCACGCGAATTTCATACTCCCTACATATAGTATGAATAGCACGTTATGCAGGTAATGCAATCACCGAGTGATATATAAATCGTATCACTCAACGCCTTTGTGGACATACTGTTTTTCGTAGTCCCACTTACTACTAAACATACTGTCCTTAATTTGAACTCTGTACAGTATCAATACCTCGCTTCAAAATTTAGCTAAAATTTCATAATCACGGTATTGAGCGTCCACCCCATTTTGATTGTTTTTGGTGTGTGCTATTGGTCCCAGTAAAAGTTCTCTTATCGATGTCAGATTAATGTGAATGCAGTTTGGAAATTGCTTATATTGTTAACCGATTAATGCTCTGTTTCTAGATTTGTTTTATTATTATATTATTTTTAGAATTATGGTTTTGGATAAGATTGTACTCGTACTACACGGGCTATTATATGCGCTAATTTATACCCATAACTCTAGGAAGGGGCATACCTTACATCACGCTATACCACGAGACCCCATGAGACACATATTTGTTGCGCAATTTACCATGCCCACTCGCCAGCGGAACAGCCTCCCCTGTCTATCCACCTAAATTTTAAATCTAATTTTTAATTTGGAAATCAACTCGTTAAATTTTCTAGAATTCAGGAGCCCATGCTTTACTAACGTTGTCAAGTTCGAATTCCATAAGAGGTAAACTAATAATCTCGGCAGATTTGCACTCACTCGAGTGTTTAAGCTAAATACCGCACGACACAACTTTCTTTCTCTTGTTTCACAGAAACATTTAAAATTGACTGCCCTGCAGATCTCCCCAGCCTCTGTGCAGTCATTCATTCTAATACTACTCTTACCAGGTTGTAGGAGCTCTTTCACCCCCCCTGGTCACCACTTGAGACACCCCTAGTGTTCTTAATATGGCCACATTACATTTTCCATTCAAGGAAAATGATTGTGTATATAGTTACCCCGTTATTGTTGTTGCCCTTGCCTTCTTCCCCCTCTGTACTCCACCCTTGCACCTAAACATACCTCTTGGGAACCACAACTTACTCCTCTACACCTACCTCCAGACCTCAACATTGAATGCCCTCAACACGCTCAGTATAGACCGAAGGCTCAGTACATCCCTATTTAACAAAGAGCGATTATATTTTTACTTGCACGCCGTAACTACTTATAACAATGACTAACACACTGAACATCCTATCCCTCAATGTAAAAGGTCTGAATAGCCCATATAAAAGAAGACAAGTGTTAAAAGACATGCATAACTCTGATGCTGCCATAGTATGCCTCCAAGAAACCCACTTTTGTAAAAACAATCCGCCTCAACTAAGATCTTCCAAATACCCTATAGCGTACCATGCATATGCACCAAATAAATCGAAAGGTGTAGCTATCTTAATATATGCAGACTGGGTGTTCACCCCCACCAGACAATACGTTGACCCAACTGGCAGATTACTTATCTTAGTCGGAGAACTTAATGGAATCCAAGTGACGATCTCATCCCTTTACGCTCCAAATGACGCCCAATTCTCATTCCTCAATAAGGCTATTAAAAAAATATCTACACTAAAACAAGGTCATGTTATAATATGCGGAGACTGCAACTGCACTCTCGACCCCTCATTGGATATACAGCGCATCAACAATCAAAAACCCAATGAACTTACTATTCATAACAGCAAGTTGTTCTCAAACCTAATTTTCTTGCATGATCTCTATGACACCTGGAGAAACTTATTCCCTACAGCTAAAGACTTTACATATTTCTCTCCGGTTCACTTAACATATACACGAATAGACTTCTGTTTACTAGACAAATCAACTTTGCCCCATCTTCTGGACCAAACCATAGGTCAACGGACTTGGTCCGACCATGCTCCGATAACTATCACAATAGCAGTGCCCTATCCTGCAAAAGGCCGAGGCACTTGGCGGTTAAATTAATCAATTCTTGACTCACCTGAAAATTTACAGAAAATTGCCCTTGAGATACAAGATTATTTCGCCACCAATACCACAGACGACACTTCTACAGAAACCCAATGGCTAGCGCACAAAGTCGTAATTAGAGGAGCATTTATAAAAATAGGTTCAACTAAAAAAAAAATAGCTCGCACCCTAATTGACTCGCTCCACCAACAACTTGAATCCTTGGAAAACTCCAATAAACTGTCCCCCTCTCATACCACGACAAAACAAATCACAATACTACGAGAACAAATACTAAACCTCAGGGTTGAGGAATTTACAAATAACGCAACAAAACTTCAACACAAATACTATAACCTGAGCAACAAGGCCGGCAGACTATTAGCCAACCAGCTAAAATCCAAATACCTTCAAACAAAAATCCTGTATATTCTCTCCAAATCAAACACAAAATTATTCAACCCCACAGATAAAGTCAACGAACTGTCATCATTTTATAAAGATCTATACAATTTAGATAAAAATAATAACACACACACTCCGATTAACCAAGATATACTGACGTTTCTGCAAACAATATCACTTCCACAGGTTACACCACAACAAAATGATCAATTGGCCACTCCATTCACAGAGCATGAAGTGGCTGCAGCCATTAGGTCCCTACCTAAGCATAAAGCCCCTGGCCCAGACGGACTTTCCAATTCTTACTATATTAAGATGGAATCACAACTTACCCCGCACATTACAAAACTTTTTAACCAAATAAAGAAAGCAGGCAGCTTCCCGAGGGAAATGTTGGAAGCGTATATTATCACTTTGCCCAAACCAGACGGACTTTCCAATTATTACTATATTAAGATGGAATCACAACTTACCCCGCACATTACAAAACTTTTTAACCAAATAAAGAAAGCAGGCAGCTTCCCGAGGGAAATGTTGGAAGCGTATATTATCCCTTTGCCCAAACCAAACAAACCACCTACATCTTGTGGCAATCTACGACCAATATCTCTGCTAAACGCGGATGTGAAATTATATGCAAAACTTATAGCTAATAGATTGAAATCTATGCTGCCAAATCTGGTCTCCGAAGAACAAGCGGGTTTCATACCAGGCAAGCAGGTGGGAGATAACACCAGATTCTGCATGGACTTAATCGACTGGGCTACTCGTCATCGTCAATCCGGGGTCTTAATGGCCCTTGACGCAGAAAAGGCCTTTGATCGCCTCAATTGGTCTTACATGAAGGCCACCCTGAAAGCCTTTAGTTTTTCAGATCTTTTTCTCACGAGCATAATGGCCCTTTACTCCTCGCCTTCAGCGAAGGTTTTCAATGCAGGTTTCGCATCCACTAGCTTTAACATTTCTAATGGAACAAGACAGGGATGTCCCCTATCCCCCTTGATATTCATTCTTTGCCTGGAGCCACTTATTCGCTTAATCAAAAAGGATCCCTTACTTCCGGGTCTCAACACCCCTGCAGGAGAGAAAAAGCTCGCTATATTTGCGGACGATATTATACTCTTTCTGGGGCACCCGTCTTCCTCCATACAAAAATAACATTAATAAAACTCAAATACTTCCTCTGAATTTAAACTCTCATACTATAGATACTCTGAAGTCGCAATTCCCCTTCGATTGGCGCAAAACCTCCATCACCTACTTGGGCATTAAACTAACCCAATCCAAAGCACAAACCATAAAAGAAAACCATGAAGCAGTTCTAAACAAAATCTCAACTCAATTGAAATCATGGGATAATTTGAACACCTCTTGGATAGGCAGGATAAATTCGATAAAAATGATGGCATTGCCTCATATACTTTACCTATTCCGTACACTTCCCATCACCATCCCGAATTCCATCCTTACCAAATTCCAAACTGCGATAAACGCACACATTTGGAGAAGAAAACCCCCAAGAGTTACATTCCATTCCCTATGGCGCCCTATCCATCAAGGAGGCCTAAGTGTCCCCAATGTTAGCAACTACTACAGGGCCTCTTCACTAGCACAAAGCTTGGACATCATGACAAGGAAAACTAACCCAATTTGGCTCAAACTGGAACAAGCTTGCGGAAATATCCAATCCCTGACCGATGTATTGTGGTCAAAGGTAAATGATGCCTCCTCGTCCCTACTGCCTAGCACAACGTTTCTTTTGCGCTCCTGGAAATGATGGAGTACGATACTTTGTCCCAAAGAGGAACTACTCTACCTAGCTCCACTAAAAGCTCTTACATCGATCTCACCAGACTTATCTATACAACACTGGCCTTTACACGGTCTAACCCATGTATACTCTCTATATGACTCCAAAGGCCTCCGAACCTTTCCTGACTTACAGGCCTCTCACAACCTACCGCATTGAGATATTTTCCTATATTTAAGAGTAAAACATATATTAAACACTGCTGCTCTCACACACTTAGATCTATCGTCACTTAGCATGATAGGTCATAACTGCTATATGTCTGCTAGATCCCCTCTCCCACAGACATTCCTCAAACTATGCTACTTAGCACAATCAGCAGACCATACATCTGTTAAGCTTCCCTACATGCTAAGATGGGAACAAGACTTGGGCGAAGAATTTCACATAAGAGAATGGCTATCGGCTATATCATTCACCAAAAAATCCACCAAATACGTCACTTTATGGGAAGCATATTTCAAAGTTTTGATGAGGTGGTACCTAGTACCTAGTAGACTGAACAAAATCTATCCTAACACTATCTCCACATGTTGGAAATGTAACAAGGAAAAAGGCTCAATCTTACACATTTTTTGTGATTGCCCGAAACTTCGAACTTTCTGGTACTATGTGAATAACGTTATACGCACATTATCTGGCATGCGGTTATCTCTAAGCCCAGCAGTATGTTTACTCCACCTATTACCTGAATTGCTCTGCACCCCCTCAAAAGTAGCGGTTATTAATATCTTAATAGCAGCAAAACTCTGCATTGTAACTCACTGGAAAAGCAACATTGTCCCCTCTCTGCAAGAATTAATCAGCAGAGTTAACACTGTTTATTGTCATGAAAGGGAATGGGCCAAGAGAGGTAACATGTCCAAATTCAATGAACAATGGAAAAACTGGAATTCTACTTATAAACAATTTGTTAAACTGATATGATACTTTAGAATACATAGACTATTTCCTCTATTTGAGCGTCCAAAATACTGGTGGTTTCCTTCCTATTCCCCCTCCGCCTCTCCTCCTCTCCTCCTATTACCCCTTTTCTCCTTCACTCTTATTCCCTTGTTTTATCCCCCTACCATCCCTTAATTGAAGATGCTTGCAGCTCAGCAGCTCACTGTGATTACAACCCACTAGAATATTGGCAATGTCTCACACCCATATCATAAAATAATGAGTCATTTAGACCTTTATCAGAGTCTACTCCAAGTTGGCTGATCCCCCACAAACTCTTCATAAACTAATGAGTGGCCAATCTACACTAGTGCTACGAGTGCATAACTGTTCCACAACTTGTGCGCAACGAGATATCACCACAGGCACATTTAGACCAACGAATAGTAGTCTGCCGCATCATTGTAGTCTACGTTCCTTCATATCTACTCACATATATTACAAAGGGTAGACCACCCATACAGAAATACCAAAGCTTAGGGTCCCCCACTAAAATTCTGACACACAATGTGTCAAGGGTTGTTGCCATCTCCACTTCATTTCCAATTGGGCTGCATCAGACAGTACTAATGTGGTGCGGACGAGTTTGCTGTTACGATATTCCACCACACAGAACGCATTACGAGGCCGCACAAGCATGGACATACTGTGCTATACACCTTATATCAGTTATTATGTATAGCATGTTATTATAATCTAGGACTGATGCTATGCTATTTACAGATGACGCACATGCTGTTGAAGCGCGACTACAATATGTCTTTGCATACATTTTGTGTATATTCTGTACAACTGTAAAATAATACTGTCTTATCTATATTGCAATTATTAAGCATAGTATATCATTGTAACCTATATGACTGCTGCTACACTATTTACAGTTGACATACATATATGCTTCCATATGTTTTCATAACATATCTTACTCGACTTTACTGCTCATTTTTTTCTGTATGCTGTTGAAGTGCGACCACAATATGCCTTTGCGTTCATTTGTATATATTCTGTACAACTGTAAGATAATACTGTCCTGTATATATATATATATATAAGAAATAGAAAATCACCAGAAAAGGGGTGTGATCCCCTTCTGATGAAATAGGAAGGTTATATAGTGGTCCCAGAAAGAGGCAGGTAACTTAATCAAATCCCAGAAAAATAACCCACACCTTAGGTTAAAAATATTATAAACAGATATAAATAGCAAAAAGAAAAAAGAATCAAATTGCTGGTACCAGGAGATAGTTACTGTTATCGTGCTTGAAGAGGAGATATAATTTCACTAAACTCGGTGAAATGGCAATATAAACAAGCAGAAAAGGGGTTGATCAACTAAACAATGTTACATCTTAAAAATAATACAAATATAAAACCTTGGAGAAATAAAAAGAAGCAATGATAGTATTAGTCCTTAGAAATTGCTAAACCAGCAAAGTAGTCCAAATAAGTTTATATTGAGTCAATTGATCTTTATGCTCCTCTTAAAATACGTCTAAAAACCCTTCTATTGGGACAGAAGGGAAAACTAGCCGATAGGAGCAACAATATTACTATAGTAACACACTTAAATCATATGCAACAGTGTGATACACATAAAAATAATATGATACAATGTATGAAGAAAATGTAGAGATGTGTGGAAAACCTCTCTACATAAAGATCAAATATTGTGAACGATGGTATTCTTTATCCAGCTCCAGTAGTGGGTCTTAATGGTATAAAATACAGAAAAGACCGTCTTCCATATAAAATACTATTTATTCAAAAGTGGAAATAAAATCAAAACATAAAAAAATGACAATTTCTTCACTGATGGTAACAAAGAATAGGAACCTTATCCGGAGTCTGTGCCACCTTCAGTTCAAATCTTCTGCCGTTGCTGACTGACAAAAGCCGGCTTGCAGTCAATTGCAGAGACCTGTGTGTTACCGAAGCTGAAGGGGAGACTTGCCGCGTGCGTTACACTTCAATCCGCTTTGCGTTCCAATCAGACTCTGTATCGGTGAGATGCAGCCTTACGCGTTTCGTGACTAACTGTCACTTCATCAGAGGAGTGCATCTTACATCGGAAGCTGGATACTTATACCCTAAAGGCTAATGGGTCATATTAACCCCTTAGTTGCTCCATTATCAATTTGTAAAGCATTTAATAAAGTGTAAAAATCCCATAAGTGTGAATAGAAACGACAGGAGAATATACCAATTGTCAGATCTCCCAATATTTAGGATAGCATACTTTAGAAAATCATAATAATAATAATAATAAAACTTATATTGGTCATAACAATATTGAAAATAAAAATAAAATTGAAAAATAAAAATAAAAATAACAAAATAAAATAAAATAAAAATAGAAAATATTAGAATAAAATGAAATAACATAAAATAAAATAGAATAGAATGGAAAATAATAGATGATGAAATAAATGGAAAAAAGTCCCTTTTGGTACAATAATTAGTTACTCAAAAAATATTCTTAGAAAAAACAGACCATAACATAACACAAGAATTAACCCTTCATGGTACAAACCTAGTTGATTTACAGTACAGTACCCTCATTACTACAAATTTACATTAGAATTCTATATCTCAGACATTATAGAAAATCTTAGAACACTTAAATGTGAGAGAAGACATTATGGATTAATTCTACCGGAACTTCATATTTGATAAAATACTAGAAAAAATGCTAATATAATAGTAGCATCACCTTAAAAAAATACTGACATATCCCAAAAAGATAAACCAGTGTGTAAAAGAAAACTAAGATAAAGAGGGAACCAGAGAACCAAAAATAGAGAAATCAAATTCAATCAAATTCAATCTAAGTTAAGATAATCTTATAGAAATGCATTCAACTCAAAGTCCAAGTTTAACCCTTTCGGTTCCAAGGTGTCCAATTGGAATATCCACTTGGCCTCGGCTCTGTCCAAAGCCTTTTCTAGGTTCCCCCCTCTCCAATGTAAATTTATTTTTTCGATTGCTATAAATTGTAGTCCTTCTGGATTGCTGGAATGCGTAGTCTGATAATGTCTTGACAGATTATGAGTTGGGAGACTTTTCTTGATGTTCCTGATGTGTTCCGCTAGTCTTGTCTTGAACATTCTCTTGGTTCTGCCGATGTAATACTTACCACAGGGGCATATTAGAAGATATATGACTCCACAAGTGGTGCAGTTCAAGTTTTCTTTTATTTTAAAAGGTTCTCCAGTTGCTGGGTGTTTAAACTCAGACATCTTAGATGTTTGTGTAGTATTGTTCTTGCAACCCATACATTTGCCACATTTTCGAAAACCCTTCTCAATTCCTACTAAATTTTTCTTTTCTTCTTTTAGAGTAGGAGCAATCATTGTCTTCAAGTTGGGTGCCCTAGAGTATATTATATTTGGTTTGCTTCCCAAGATTTTTTCAAGCACTGGATCCTCTCTTAGGATATTCCAATGTCTGTTCAGAATTTTCTCAAGTTGAAAAGATTGATTACTATATTGAGTAATGAAGGTAGGAGTTTCTATATTGTTATGAGATTCTTTAGTTTTATTTAGTAGAGTCTCTTCTCTAGGAATTACAATAGCCTTCTTCATTGCATCCTCTACTATATCCACCGCATATCCTTTGTCCAGAAATTGGTTCTTCATTTCCTCCATCTGGAGTTTACATATTTCCATCTCTGAGCAGTTTCTCCTGATCCTTCTGAATTGGCTGAATGGAATATTCTTTAGCCACGTCCTCTTGTGATAGCTGACGAAGGGTATAAGGGTATATGTTTTTTTTAAAGTTTTGGTATGGATAATATCCTCTTTAATGTAGATCTCCAAATCTAAAAACTCTACTTTTTCTTTTGAATGTTGAAATGTGAATTTCAAATTGTATGGATTAAAGTTTAAGTATTGTTTAAATAGCTCCAGGGATGTCAGATCACCTTTCCAGATGAAGATACAATCATCTATGTATCTCTGCCATAGGACCAGGTTTGCTACTGCTGGGGAATTGTTCCAGATAAATTCGTCCTCCCACTTCCCCATGAAAAGATTTGCGTAGCTTGGTGCAAACCTGGTACCCATGGCAGTCCCTTCTATCTGAAGGTAGAAGTCTCCGTCTGAACAGAAGAAATTATGGCTCAGAATGAACGCTATACATTCTACCAAATAGTTTATTTGGTCATTTTACAGCTCGGAGTGGACAGCCAGATTATATTGAATGGCTTCACAGCCTTGTAGATGTTCTATTGCGGTGTAGAGAGATGTTACATCTGCTGTTACCAGAAAAAAAAATCATCTTCCCATTGTACATTCCTAAGGATTTGGATAATTTGGGTAGTATCTCTAAGGTAGGATTTCAATTTATTAACTACCGGTTGCAGAAACTGGTCCACGTATTCAGAAAGATTCGAGGTCAATGAGCCGATCCCTGAAATTATTGGTCTACCAGGAGGATTGGTTAGCCTCTTATGGATTTTCGGTAGGTGGTAAAAAACTGCTAGTCGTGGATGTTTACATAAGACATAGTCTGCTTCTCTTTTTGTCAAGATTCCTCGTTCTGTACCTTCGTTTATTAATTCCACCAGTTCGTCCTGAAATTTTTGACTTGGGTTCTGCTTCAATTTGATATAGGTGTCAGTGTCACTCGATAGTCTCCTATTTTCCTCATTGTAGTTAAGACTGTCCATTATGACCACTCCACCTCCTTTATCAACAGCCTTGATAGTTATTTCTTTATCTTGCATTAGGGATCTTAGAGCTTTTCTTTCTTTCTTCGTAAGATTATCTTTTGGATTTGTGTCAGTTCTCATAGATCTAAGATCCTTATCCACCATCCTTTCAAAAACTCTTATATTTACACTTTTTACTTGTTGTGGGTAGAATGTGGATTTAGGCTGGAGGCTGGTGTGTGTATAGTCTTCTTCCATTTTTTGGCTTGAGAACTCATTTTCTAGGAAGAACCGTTTTACTGTAAGCTTTCTTATAAACTTATGTACATCAATAAACATGTTGAATTTCTGATTTTTTGAATTTGGGACAAATTTGAGTCCCTTTTTCATGAGTGATAATTCACTCTTATCTAGCATATGTTTAGATAAATTGAATATGCTAGTTGGTGGTTCATCATCATTCAATATATTCAGTCTCTCCTTTGTTCTTCCTCTTCTTCTCTTCGTGGTCTTTTTCTTTCTAGTGGTGACCAAGGGGGATCCCTCCTTTCTCTCCATGTTTTTTTCAGTGCAGTTCTCGACTCCTCCCTTTTTTATATATATATATATATATATATTGCATCTTTACCCCACCCCCTTCTTCCTTTCTGTATCCCCAACTGTCAGAGTACGTAATATCCCGACAACTTACAATGAGAACCCTGAGTTCACTAAACAGTGGGAACTAGCAGCCGGTACGTGCTCTATGAAATTCATGGAGATAATCTGTACCTTTGAAAAAGAAAAATTAGGTAACGTGAACCAAAAACTAGACGAAGAAATTGACAAGCTTAATCAATTTAAAAGCGAATCAAACTTCGTAATTCTAGAGAGTAAACTTAAGAATAATCTTGATAGATATCAAGAATCCATCAAAACCAGAAAACACCATAAATTCATGAGGGACCTTAAAGACTACCAACTGGGTAATGTGTATAGATTCCCAAATCGACGTCTGAGAACCAACTCTGAGAATAACCTGACGTCAGACTATGATTCCTCAGACACAGATTCCAATGCACAACAGATACCTGTAGATCCACAACAAACCCCCTCAACCCCCAACCCCAACAATCCCCGGGGTATCCTTAAGAAAGGCGTTAATTTAATTTAGAGTTGGGTCAACAAGAAGACATCCCCAACTACCAAACACGCTATCAATTCAGGAACCCGAGCAGGGGAGGAGGAGGGAGGGGAAGAGGGAGAACACGCAGGAGACGCTACTAACTAGAAATGAAAAGACCCCACCAACCCCGGTACTAAAACAACATGTGATAAATCTGTCTACATATGAGCTAAATGTACATCATATCAGGGTTCTGGAGAGGGGATTGTCCTTTGTACCAACGCCCGTTTTCGACAAATTTACTTGGATCAAGGATCTACATTTATTCGTACGAAAACTGGCCTTACATAAATATCACACTATTAATGAAGAGAAAAAAGCGAGAGCCTACGGTCTGTCCTGTAAAGATCTAGCTCTGGTGAATACACTAGTATCTCTTTTGGACGAAAATGATGTCCATTTACATACTGACTACACTAAACTGAAACCCAAAAGCTGATTCACTCCAAATTTCTCTAGCTTTAGGAACTTAGATTTGTTCTTAGAAGCAGTTAAGAGTGAAATCGAGGGTATCGATAGTAGTATTTTTGAATCTTTCCCTAATGACAATCTCTCCAGAACTGAACAAACAGCTTTGAAGTCACTGAAAGAGAATGACCAGCTGGTTATTAAACCAGCCGACAAGGGGGGCAATGTGGTGGTCATGAACACATCCGATTATGAGAACATAGTACAGAGAGTATTAGGAAATGACGACACGTATATGTTGATGAAAACTGACCCCACTAATCTCTTTCTATCTAAATACAAGGAGATACTGGATGAGGGCCGCAGTGGGGGGTTGCTATCCGGGGACGAATACGAATTCATACTGAATCGTTGTCCCAGGATAGCAACCTTCTACTGCCTGCCCAAAATCCATAAAGACACACAATTCCCACCGGGCCGTCCCATCGTCTCCGGTGTGGATAATCTAACACAGAATGGTAGCCTGTATATCGAGAAAATACTGAGACCTTTTGTGGAACAACTTCCCTCGTATATCAGGGACACAAAACAGGCACTGTCACTATTCTCGAACCTACAACTACCAAGTTCAGCAAGCTTGTGTAGCCTTGATGTTGAGGCGCTATACTCTTCAATCCCCCATGAACGGGGCATTGAGCACACAAAATACTTTTTAGACCAAAGAGGCCCAATTCATACCCTCCATACAAAATTTGTATTGAAACTATTAGGGTATATCCTGTCCCATAATTATTTTTTGTTTCACGACAAATTCTTTAATCAAATAAGGGGGACAGCGATGGGCACGGCGTGTGCACCCTCCTACGCCAATCTCCACCTAAGCTGGTGGGAGTCACAATTTATGAAATCGGATACCCTCCAGACATATATACCCAAAATACATACAGGGCTCAGGTATATAGACGACATCTTTATTGTCTGGCTAGGTATAGAAGATGAATTCAAAGAGTTCGTCTCCCTTCTGAACATCAACGAAGAGAATTTAAAATTTACAGCAGAATTTGGGGGACAATCATTGAATTTCCTGGACATAACTATCTCCATTAACATAAATGGCTCTCTGAAAACAACCCTCTATAAGAAGCCAACCGCATCTAATGCACTCTTGAGATGGGATAGTTGTCACCCTACACCTCTGAAGCAGGGCATAACAGTCGGACAATACCTAAGAGTACGCAGAAACTGTACAGACCTATCAGACTTTAAAATAAAAGCAGCCTTACTAAGGCAACAATTCCGAGAAAAAGGCTACCCGAACAAATGTCTGAAAAAGGCATATAGACGAGCCCTAGAAATGGATAGAGATGACCTTATCCTGGATCAACCGAAACAAGTACCATCTAATAAATTCATCCGTATGATTGGAGCCTTTGACACAGGATGGAACACAGTGAAAAACTCTATTGAGAAATTTTGGCCCATCCTTTTGAAGGATGTCCACTTGAAAGACGTCCTTAGCTCCAAAGCAACCATCACAGCTCGTAGAGGCAAAAACCTCTGCGATATGTTGGTACCAAGTCATTTTTCAATGAAACAGAGTAAAACAACATGGCTAGGACGTAATCCCCCATGTGGTTCATTCGGTTGCGGCAGATGTGTCGCGTGCAAATATATCCTACGCGATTCAAAGAAAGTCCAAGACAGTGATGGACAACAGGTTTTTGAGATTACCCATTTTTTCAACTGCAACACAGCTGGTTTGGTGTACCTTCTAGTCTGTAGCTGCAACATGATGTATGCGGGTAAAACCTTCAGACCGTTCAAGGAACGGATCAAAGAGCACGTGAGGTCCCCAAAAAACCGCATGGAAACCCCAATCTCCAGACACCTGAAGAATTTCCATGAGGGCGTCTCGAGTGAGATTAGGTTCTGTGGTCTGGAATGGGTTAAACGAGATCAGAGACGAGGTGATTTTGACAAACTTTTACGTCAAAAGGAGTGTAGGTGGATATATAAACTCAAGACCCTGAGTCCAAAAGGCCTAAATGAAGGCTTCTCCTTTTCCCCCTACATATAACCATCAGCACACGATCTACTCGCAATTCCGTGACCCACCCCCCTGACCTTGCAACACACG
This sequence comes from Pelobates fuscus, assembly GCF_036172605.1. NCBI lineage: Eukaryota > Metazoa > Chordata > Amphibia > Anura > Pelobatidae > Pelobates > Pelobates fuscus. Next base: position 137,330,677 of record NC_086319.1, read on the forward strand.
CACATATATGTATATAAAAAATACAGAATAAAAAATAAAAAATAAATAATAAATAAAAAATATATAAAATATAAAACACCAAAAACTTCAACTAAACACCAATAGAAAAATGAATGGCATTATTCTACTAAGAACAAGCCGCCACCTGTATATATTGTCATCCTATAATTATAATTTTTTTGATCTGTTTATAATAATTCTACATTGTATATACCCTATACCTGGCACAGGTTCAATATACTTAGATGATGACTATAGAACATGTAGGTAATTTATGCACACTTGCTTCACTACTGAATTAATGAAACAAGACAGTCTGGTCATAAATTTACCATGCTAGTCAAAATATGTAAATAAATGATAGAACAAAATAAATGAAAATCATCTTGGATCTTGAACCCAATCAAACTCATTGGGCATAATACTAATGGTGAGCGCTAGCTCAAAGGTACATCTATACACATCAGTGACCCACCACAGCGAATGATTCTCTATAGGGAAGTTCTTAGATGAATCCATTTGGGAATAGATATAGCGATCTAACTCCTTTGCTTAGACCGATATAATTACAGTTTAGACTCCCCTACTAAACAAGTGGATTAAATCTGTGTAATAATTCCAATAACTACTGGAAGTCAGTTCAGCCACTTCGCCTTGTTTAGGGCAAATTTAATGGAGACTAAATGTGGGCACTGGATTTCCGAATTTAGGACTGTGTGCAGCTACTAGACACTGCGCGCGCACACCATGAGGCGAGTCACGTCACCATGGTGACCGATGTGTTGGAGACACGTGACCCTACAAGTAATGAGCCTATGAGTAACGAGTAGGTGTTTCGAGGTCTAACCCCGCCCTCGGCTAGTCCGCAACCGTGCCGATTGGAAGACACAGTGAGAGGGGCGGGATTTCCCTCGGTTCATATTCACCTCCCTTCAGCTGTGCCAGTAGCTCTTGACAAAGGCGTGTGAGCACGCCGAAACGCGCGTCGAGCGTTTTGCCGTATTTTATTTTTAATACTGGGGGATGCTTTAGGCTTAACTTTATAATGGGGGAAGTCTGCTGCTGCTAGGGATCGGGTGACTGTGCTTGGACCAGAGACTGCTAGGCCACCTTTCAAATAGCAGCAGTAACACCCAGTCCTGGCAGCTCTTAGGAATAGGGGGCTCTGTGATTCATACATAGAGAGATACCCTTTTGAGGCAGTTAAAACCTCTTGAGTCAGCTAGACAGTCTATGGGACATACAAAACGCTAGGCTGCCTTGAAGCAGCAGTCTACCTATTTAATACTTCTATGAGTCAGATCTGAGTGGGATACTATTGTGGTCAGCTGGACTATTTTCCTGCACTAGATAATGGAGGGCTGCCTTGAAGTTGCAGTTTAATTGAGCTTTACTAAGTGCATTTAGGGACTAGACCGGCTGATTCACACTCTCATCTTCCTGCACTATATAACGGCAGGCTGCCTTGAAGTAGCAGTCTTACTAAGCTTTACTAAGTATATGTAGGAACTGGACCGGCTGATTCACACATTCGTATCCGGTATTTTTATATATCCAATACTAACTGTTGATCTCCTGGGGAGATTCTCTATATAGGTGTGCTACATACAAGTCCCACAGACATTTCCTGTATTATCAGCTGCCTAGCAGGGTCTAATAAACTACATCCTGACTAAATCAACTACAAAGATTAGTCGGGATGAGGTTACCTCTATTCTCTGTAGGCTACTAGATTAAGACTCAGAGACATTGTTTACCTGGCAACACCTGGTGAAAACGACCCTATCTTTATCCATTAGAGATGTGTATAGACTAATGGATACTGACTTCTGCCCTCACTGACTGAACAGTTCCGTATGCACTACCACTATGCTGTAAATGTAGAGTGACATTTTTAGTGTACACTCTCCTTTAGCCCACTATAGACTCTATATAATCAATCGAAATCTGGACGGACACTATATGACTATACAGAGATTATGTGTGCTTTGTCCCTCATTATTTTACCTTAGAGTCTGTAGAAAGGAACTGATACGTCTAATAGCCAGGATATATACCAAGTCCTCCATACATGTCGGTTTAGGGTGCCTATCTGACTAAATATAGACTATACTATATACCGTATTGTATATTCAACACTATATCTCAGATATATTTTCTCTCTGCCACCCTCACTACTGCTGGGGAATATCCAAATTGCATCCACCCAGTTTTTAATTCACCTTTAGTTTACACGAGTGTTTCACCATTATTACACTGTGTGTTTGTCTTGTCCGTAAGCGGCTAAATAAAGGGTATATCCCATAATTATTTTTAACTGTAATTTTGAGATATCAATCTGTGGAATAAACGCCCAACTGTGTCATCCTTATTGGTGCTACTATTCCACTTCAGTCTTTTTCTCTTTACTAAAATTTGGGGTTCATGCCCCGTGATATCTCTGTAACCCCTCAGGAATCCAGGTGTGGACTTGATCCACTCCACAGTATTCCTCTTTTTTCCCCAACTGTCATATATTGTGAAAAAAATTTCAATAAAAAAACAAACATTGAAAAAAAAAAAACACATAGAAAAAAAGAACCAATCACAGGAGAGCAGGATTACACAAGGCAATGTGACCTTATCATTTCCTCTTTCATAAAGCGACAACAAGCAGAAGTAAATATATAGCAAACAATAAAACTAATAATAACTCCAAGTTCCCATGTGCGAAGGAGCAAACTTCCAAAGAATTCTATTCGAACAACGAAAACGAGTTAAGGGGTTGAGACAAATCCGAAGGATAACATCTCCAATAGTTTCACGTGAACTGCCAATTATCTTCAGAGATGAATCATACTGAAAAGAGAATGTGTGACAGGTTTAGACATAGTCACGAACATGTAAATCCAATTAAAGTACCACCTAACATCCCATTGGAGAATATAGTAACTATAATCTGATAACTGAGTAATTGTAATGAGAACTCTAATGAGGATTCCATATTAATGGAAGTACGAACATATCATATAAGCACCAATGTGTAAGGCAAACCTACCTTAGCACCTGATATCTGCAAAGCAAACGAAAAGAACGGGTGGGCAGCGAAGCGGGGGGAGGGGGAAATACTCGCCTCCTGTCATTATTAAAATTAAGATTATTAGTACACTAAAGCTAGCATAATCTTCAATTTTACCACATGACAGCAGGCTTCATATTTTGCATTTTTAACGCTGAGAAAAGAGTATAGAACTAAATAAGAGTCCTACGGTGTGCCGAGAGACCCAGTATTCGGCGTTGTGGGGAGGTCTTCCCCGTTGAGCGCCCACGTATACACCATCTAATGGGAAATTATACAAGACCAAGTCTGACTGTTTGTCAGCAGGATGTTTAGTCCCATAGAGTGAAAGGAGAACAACCTCCACAACTCATAAGCTGGCGATGTATGACATTGGGTAGTTGGTATCCTAGAGGATCCTAGTCCCTTGGGCATCCTCAGGTAGTGATATGGGCTGCAGTTCCGTCTCCATCCTCACATAAGGGATCAAGGTGCAGGACCGAACAAGACAGCCTGGGAATGTCCAGATGTAGGGGTAGGGTCGTCTCATCCCTGGGTTCCCAGATTCCCAGATCCCCAGCGGCAGCCTGAGTTACAGGGAGAGGAGAGCAGCGACCTCCCTCCCCAGTGGCAGTGCACCGTGCAGAGGGAAGAGACAACCGGTCTCCTTCCCCAACCCCAACCAGAGATACCCGAGGCAGCAGGCCTCATAGAATGGTCCTGGGAGGACCCCCAGCAGGCAGGTGGAGATGGGACCGCAGTCTCTCTACCGGCCCTACAGGGATGCTGGGCAGGCGGCCCAGATCCCCAGCGGCAGACCCAGCTTCAGGGAGGGGAGAGCATCGACCACCCTCCCCAGCCGGAGTATGCCTTCCAGGGAGAGGAGGCAACCGGTCTCTCTCCCCAGCCACAGCATGTTCCACAAGAAGCGGAGAGCATCGACCTCCCTTCTCAACGGCCGCAGGAGTATCAGGAGGAGGAGGTAAGCCAATTCCCCCCTCCTCAGCTAACTTCTAACCTGGGCCCAGGGTTAACAGTGGAGATGTTAACCCCCACTGACCCCCACGTTCCCTTTGCCCCCGGGCAGGACTATGCCCCAATTCCCCCAGCAGAAGCGCTGGCACCAGGGCAGAGTGCCGCTGGCCTCTGCCCCCCAAGTACTACCAGCTATTTGCCCAGCTGCACCAGGAAGGCAGCGAGTGCTGCATGTTTACCCTACAACCTGGGACCTACAGGCCAGTACTATTTATTGTGGGGGGGCTTCTCTGCCAATGTTTATTTGTGGGTGGGCTGCGAGACTAACTTAGGCACTGACCGACAGAAGGTCAGGTGCCTGGTTAGTCTCCCTCCAAAAGGGGAGATGTGTTACAAATCGCTATTTGTAACTGGCCCTTTAAATGAAAAATTGCCCTGCTTCCCTGGATTGTGGAGAAGCCTATTTGCCAGCCTCCTTCCTTATGACTATGGCCCTGTGTGAGCGGTGATACCCCAGATAGCTATGCCATGGAGCCTATTCATATAATGAAAGACTATGGGAAAGACTTTAGCTCCATGGCAATTGAACTGTGTGAATAGGATCTGCGCGCTATTCGGTAGTTTTGTGCGCTCAGATCCCAGCTATCTGGGGATATGTGAAATGTCTGTGTGTTATGTGTAAAATGTGACTTTATGTATTTTAAAGTGTTTTATGTCGTTTTGCAACTATGTGGTTAATGGAGTCTGCCTCTAGTCCTGGATAATTGAATTACTTCCCCCCATTGTCTCCAGGATAGAGGGCCCTGTAAAACCCCGTAAGACTTCCTTCGGTCGGGTAGTGTGACTCGCCTATCGTAGGGGTCTCACCCCACAAGCACCGGGTCTAAACCTGTAAGTGCTGGTCCCAGAGAGGGGTAGGAGTAGAAGCAGAGTAGAAGGGGGCTCACCCCGGTTGCACAGGGTATGAACCCATCAGTGCTGGCCATCAGCCTGATAGAGAGTTTCCTACAGCTCTATCAATAATTAATGCACTGCCATGGGGGATATTCTGCGCTGAAGCTTGCGACTCTGTCCCCTTTTTTGCCGAATAGATTGGCTTATACCTAGTCTGAGATCACCTCGGGTGCGTGGGGTACATACCCCACGCACCCGAGGTGATCTCAGACTAGGTATAAGCCAATCTATTCGGCAAAAAAGGTGGGTCGCGGCCAAATAAAACAGACTGGATGAGAGCACAATCCGTTTCATTGTGTGCAATGCACCATGCAGACCCCAGCAGGGTGTAGTAGTGTGCAATTTATTGTGTGCAATTTATTGTCTCAAAGTATCAAAACAACCCCAGCAGGGTGTGTGATATGCAGTAGTGTGCACTTATTGTGTGCAATTTATTGTCTCAAAGTACCAAAACAACCCCAGCAGGGTGTGTGATATGGGGTACCCCAGCAGGGTATCTGTTGTAGTGTAAATAATGCCAGTGGACCCCAGCAGGGTCTGTATAAATGACAGTAAGGTGTAATAACCCCGGCAGGGTATTCTGTATCTGTCACTTAGTGTTGTCAAATTGTCCCAGCAGGGCAAACCACAATATTGGGATTTGTATAACTGAGCCTCACCAAGGATCACAGAGGTGGTCACAGGTAGGCACAGGGTAATAAGCCCTTTAGTGCCTAATATGGCAGTAATGAGACAAAAGTGACTGACCTCTGAGGTGTAACACTAGCTCTAAGCTCCGTCGTGTTCTGAGAGGTAGTCTAAAGTGCGAGTGCTGCATGTTTACCCTACAACCTGGGACCTACAGGCCAGTACTATTTATTGTGGGGGGGCTTCTCTGCCAATGTTTATTTGTGGGTGGGCTGCGAGACTAACTTAGGCACTGACCGACAGAAGGTCAGGTGCCTGGTTAGTCTCCCTCCAAAAGGGGAGATGTGTTACAAATCGCTATTTGTAACTGGCCCTTTAAATGAAAAATTGCCCTGCTTCCCTGGATTGTGGAGAAGCCTATTTGCCAGCCTCCTTCCTTATGACTATGGCCCTGTGTGAGCGGTGATACCCCAGATAGCTATGCCATGGAGCCTATTCATATAATGAAAGACTATGGGAAAGACTTTAGCTCCATGGCAATTGAACTGTGTGAATAGGATCTGCGCGCTATTCGGTAGTTTTGTGCGCTCAGATCCCAGCTATCTGGGGATATGTGAAATGTCTGTGTGTTATGTGTAAAATGTGACTTTATGTATTTTAAAGTGTTTTATGTCGTTTTGCAACTATGTGGTTAATGGAGTCTGCCTCTAGTCCTGGATAATTGAATTACTTCCCCCCATTGTCTCCAGGATAGAGGGCCCTGTAAAACCATGCTTCCAGAAGGTCAAATGCACATTTGTACTAACTTCTGAACCCCTGGTCCAATTCGTATGATTTTTGAGTATGTTGTTCCCCTGAATGGATTGATTGTGAATATGTATTTTTATGCGAATGTGATGTATATTTTGGGAGTTATGAATGTTGTGTAAAAACTGTATTTTTACTGTCTGTGATAATTATGTTAATCCCTTGTGTAGCATAATTATATCACAGATATAGGGGAGGAATTGGTGTGTAATTACTGGGAGTGGTTTTAATGATGTACGTGTATGATTGGTTGTTTTGTCCCGCCCTGTGGGTGGTCCTGTATTTACAAAATGGTAATAAAAACCAGGCTGGGTGTTCCAGCACCTCAGACCTATTCTGACCCTCTAACTTGCAGCCTTGACTCATGTTTGTAGGGGACAGCTATAATCACTACAGGGATTGCTATGCTCTTCATACTCCCTTAGCTGTTGAGCTCTTGTAAGAGCTCTTGTTCCTGATCCTGCTCCGCTCTACAGAAGGGAGAGGTTCACCTATTGGAACCTGGAGCCTGGTCGTAGGCCCAGGGCGCAGAGCAGACGGTGAGTCGACGACCGGCTCTGTTGCCAACCGGTTCCAAAGAATCCCTTGTAAAGGTAATCGCATAACACCTCCTTCCTAGGGTTTTGGGCCCTTATGAAAGCCGTGGGATTAGACGTGCGTGTCTAATAAGTTCCCTTCGGAACTTTGTGCCTTGTGCCTGGGGTTCCGACTATCTTGGCGCCCAGTACCGCCAACCATCCGTCAGTGCGGAGGAGTGCTGCTATGGGCATCCTATGGGAGAGGCCAACACTGGGGTTTCCTGCGAGGAGCAGAAACAGTTTTTTGAGTCCATATACCCAAGTTGTATGGCCGTTCCTGGACGATGTTTGGCGGCGTCCAGCATCGCCCATGGTAAGGTCATGAATCCTGAAAGACTTCCTCCGTTGGTCACTATAGTCGTCTGATCCGTTCTGACCGGCATGGAAAGGCATAGGTTTGTCCGACCGTCAGCGGATATGGACATTCTAAGCAAGAGACTGCAAAGCCACGAGTGCATAACGTTCTCAAGTAGGTTTATCGTAGTAAGGGATACCCCTGTGTATGGCACAAACCAGTTTTCAGGCACAGGATGCAGGGCAAACAGATCAGTCTACTATGACAGTAGGCAGTGTTCACGGAAACCCTTGCGGGTCTATTCCGAATCGTGGCCAAATAAAACAGACTGGGGCTCACCCAGTACATAGAGGTTGCCATAGCATTGCCTCCACTCAGCAGCACCGTGCAGCGCACATATAGTGGGGGCTCACCCCGGGTGCACAGGGTATGAACCCTTAAGTGCTGGCCATCGCCCTGATAGAGAGTGTCAGTCACCTCTTCCATTATTAAATTCACCTCAAGGGGAATATATATCGATAAGTAGGCGGCTCAGAACTCCTGTTCAGCGGTTGTAACCACATGCCTCTTTTCGTCATTTTAGGGCAGTGCACGCCTAGCTGGGCCAATGGGCTTTTAACTGCAGGCCGCAGAATAGGTACAGGGCATAAACCCATACCGTATCATGATTCATTATCAATGGAGGTATTCCTTCAGCTGTAGATAGAGGCTGTTGCCGTAAGACTTCCTTCGGTCGGGTAGTGTGACTCGCCTATCGTAGGGGTCTCACCCCACAAGCACCGGGTCTAAACCTGTAAGTGCTGGTCCCAGAGAGGGGTAGGAGTAGAAGCAGAGTAGAAGGGGGCTCACCCCGGTTGCACAGGGTATGAACCCATCAGTGCTGGCCATCAGCCTGATAGAGAGTTTCCTACAGCTCTATCAATAATTAATGCACTGCCATGGGGGATATTCTGCGCTGAAGCTTGCGACTCTGTCCCCTTTTTTGCCGAATAGATTGGCTTATACCTAGTCTGAGATCACCTCGGGTGCGCGGGGTATGTACCCGTCCAGCGTGGGTCGCGGCCAAATAAAACAGACTGGATGAGAGCACAATCCGTTTCATGGTGTGCAATGCACCATGCAGACCCCAGCAGGGTGTAGTAGTGTGCAATTTATTGTGTGCAATTTATTGTCTCAAAGTATCAAAACAACCCCAGCAGGGTGTGTGATATGCAGTAGTGTGCACTTATTGTGTGCAATTTATTGTCTCAAAGTACCAAAACAACCCCAGCAGGGTGTGTGATATGGGGTACCCCAGCAGGGTATCTGTTGTAGTGTAAATAATGCCAGTGGACCCCAGCAGGGTCTGTATAAATGACAGTAAGGTGTAATAACCCCGGCAGGGTATTCTGTATCTGTCACTTAGTGTTGTCAAATTGTCCCAGCAGGGCAAACCACAATATTGGGATTTGTATAACTGAGCCTCACCAAGGATCACAGAGGTGGTCACAGGTAGGCACAGGGTAATAAGCCCTTTAGTGCCTAATATGGCAGTAATGAGACAAAAGTGACTGACCTCTGAGGTGTAACACTAGCTCTAAGCTCCGTCGTGTTCTGAGAGGTAGTCTAAAGTGTGGGGGTCATCCCTTTGAGAATCCATTACCAGACATAGAGTCTTACTGTAGATTCCTGAACCCTGATCCAGGTGATATCCCTTCAAATCTCCCATCACTGATATGTATTTATACAGTACCATCTTGATACTCCGTGTCCAAGGGTGCTATCCCTTTCAGGAATTTAAGGGTGATATCCCTTTAAGGATTTGGTATCCCTTTTAAGCAGTTCCAGAGTGGTATCCTTTTAAGGAGTTCCCTCTAAGGGTCCAAGAATGGTATCTTTAAGGAATTTGAGGGTGCTATCCCTTTAATGGATTTTTTTTTTTTGGGGGTGATATCCCATAAAGGTTCCAGTACCTCGAACCACTATACATGAGTACGACGCAAATCTGTAAATAATAGGCCAGTTAGAATACTTACTGTAACGGATCACCTGGCACCCCGACTTGGTACCTCCGTTAATGGATGCTCCTAGCGCTTCCTGAGGACTCCAAGCACTCTGGCAGACACCGCAATCACCGAATCCGAGAAACCTTTTAAATTCTCCCAAGCATATGAATGCTGTAGACCATTGAATAGGAACCATACAAATAGGCTTGTACTCCTAGCAGTCAACTGGAACAGCATGCAATAAATCCTTCCCCCCAATAATGAGACGACACATCACTTTGAGGGTAAAACAGGAACTCCCGCCTGGCTCATCCAGCCTGGCTTTTATTACACTTATCCACATACAGGCCACACCCAGGGGGAGGCATAAAATAACCAATCACATACATGGTTCAGCCCACACATCCCCTCCCCTCAGATAACATTAAACTCAATTATCCGGTACACTTTTCCAGCCAAGTTCTGGATGTACCCCAAAACCCGGGGGTACACCTTTAAATCCAGCATCGCTGGATAGCCCTTATTCAGGGGGACAACATATCCAAAATTCAAGTAATTCGGATGAATGGTTCGTGAGATATGGGGTTCCAAAGATTTGACCGACCGCATGGGTAAAGTATCCGAAAACAGTTCTGTAACAGATCCCTACCAACCTCTGGTGGATGTGAAACAAACAAGGGAATTACAACTTACACATCCATTCGTTCCATTCCTCTGTTCGTCTGGTTCCGTGCGAATTTCACGTGTAATGCAGAGGTGGCCGCCATTTCGGGACTTTCCACGTGTTCGCGGCCATCTTGTGTGCGAACAGCGGTGTTTGCCTGTAACCGCATGGAACTGAAAACGGATACGCAAACAGGCGAACACCGCTGAATCCTCCAGACCTCCATAAGTTCGTACGGAAACTACCGAACGTCCCCTCGTTCGGTAGTTATATGCAATCATCTATGGGGATTCCAGCGAACCCCGCGATTCGCATGGATGGCCAGAGTATCATACCTTTTTACCGTGCGAACGGAGACCGACCGCAAGGCCAAAACTCATGGAACTAATTTCGGCTAGTTGGTCTGTGCGGTCGGTCAAAACTTTGGAACGTTGTATCTCCCGAACTGTACATCCGAATGGGGTGATTTTTGGATATATTGTCCCCCTGAAGGAGAGCTATCCAGCGCTACCGGATTTAAAGCTGTACCCCCTGTTTTTGGGGTACATCCAGAACTGGTGGAAAAATGTGGACATTTTAATTGGGTTATGTAGTTATCTGAGGGGAGGAGACGTGGGGGTGTTACCATCTGTATTATTGGTTGTTTTCATCCTCCCCCTGGGAGTGTTCTGTGTGTATCTATTTCTAATAAAAAGCAGGCTGGGTGTTCCAGTCCTCAGTTCATCTTGACCCTTCAAAACGTAGCCTCGTCTCGTTCTTGGAAGGGGATTATTTGGGAATATTATTCTGCTCCTGTTTACAGCTGAACCTGCTCCTCACTCTGGATATCGTGGATGGGATTACATCAGCCTACTTCTCCACAGCAGCTTGCAGGGAAAAAGGACGTCTTCACGGCAGAAACCCTCTCTCTATCTGGGTAGCCGTTACATTGGTTGGCAGCGGTGGGATGGTTCTTTTTGCCCAAGGAGCAAGTGCTGAATGGAGTCTCAGTATGCCAAGCTGAAAAGACCCACACTGAAAGATCTATTGGAAAATCGTGGTAGGAGTGCTAGTAACAGACCAAGGAGAGAGCTGATAGCTGACCTACTGGAGCTGGACGAAATGGATAGATCCATGGAGGTAACTGAACCTATTGCACCGGTCAGCGAGAACGATGTACTCACTGCTATTGTACAGCGAAGATTAGCATTATATCCGGAAAAGACCACGGAGCTATTAGACAGACTGTTCAAGAACGCAAAAGAGGAGATCGAGACTAAGAGGAGGCAAGACACGGAACATGTATTGGCACAACAAGCTAGTACACATATAGTTCCTACTCCTCCTCCCGTTGCTGCAGGGAGGAAAATACCATTTACTGCATTTAAAGCGTTTGCAGAAAATGAGGAAGAGATTGATGGGTATTTGGCAGATTTTGAGCGGCAGTGCTCACTGCACCAGATACCCCCAGACCAATGGGTTACTATTCTGGCTGGAAAACTTTCAGGAAAAGCAAATGAGGCTTTTCGGGCACTCACGGCCGAAGATATCACACAATATCAGCGGGTGAAAGCCGCACTACTCACCCGATACGCAGTCACCCCAGAGGCGTATCGCCGTCGCTTCCGGGAGTCCAAAAAGAAGGCAGCGGACTCCCACATGGAATGGGCAAACAAGCTACAAAGGGTGGCATCACATTGGATGCAAGGGTGCAATGCTAACACCGGAGAAGAAGTGCTACAATTGTTCTTGATGGAACATTTCTTCCAAGATTTGGCGGCAGATACACAGGATTGGGTGAGAGATCGCCGCCCAGCCAACTTAAATGAGGCAGCACGACTAGCGGACGAATATGTGGAAACAAGAAAAGTGAGCCAAGGTACTACGCGACCAGCACCTAGAACAGAGGCCCGCACCCCAACCTACGCTGCACGCACAGAATTCCGGGCCCCGGTACCCCCAGGACCTCCACGTCCTCAAGGGTCTAACAACCAGCCCCGGGAATCCTACAAAGTGACGTGTCATCGCTGCGGCAACCTGGGACATATTGCCCGTGTTTGCCCGTTGGGATCAGCCAATAATAACTGGAGGCGCACATCTAACACCGAAAGCCCATCTTCACGCCCCGCTGCTGCTCATTGCCTGGAAATTGAAGGGAGCCCTGAGGAATGCCTGGGAATATTATATGAGGCCGACCCCATACAAGCGGCTTCCCCAGATAATCGCCAGCACCACCGTCAGGAGGTGCGTGTAAATGGACAGATAGCACAAGGCCTAAGGGACACTGGCGCTACCATCACTTTAATACAAAAGCATCTGGTGAAACCAGAACTTGTGTCTAACCGTACTGTTGCTGTTCGGGTCGCAGGGGGGGCTGTTTTTCGCTTACCCACCGCCCGGGTACACTTGGATTGGGGAGTCGGGTCAGGAAAGACCACGGTGGGCATTATGGACAACCTACCCGCTGAGGTCGTGTTGGGCAATGATATTGGCCCTCTAGCCTCGGCCTTTTTACCCACTACTGCTGCGGCTTGCCCCGTGACCACCCGCTCACAGACCCGTATCGAGGACGATCCGCCAACAGGTCGGGAGACCCAGGTAAGCCACCGACAGACACCTAGCAATGACACTACAGATAGACCGCTAGCTTGGGACACCCCAGAGGAGTTTGGGAGGGAAACTAGACAGGACCCCACCCTCCGAAAGTACCGAGAACTAGCTGACAATAGAGGGGATGAGCGGGAACGTTTTATATGGGAGGGGGACCGATTATACAGATTAACCGAAGGCAGGAAGAGAGGCTGTGCTCCTTCGCAGAAGCGCCAATTAGTGGTACCTAGAAAGTACCGATTGGAGCTTCTCCGAATTGGCCACGACATTCCGTTAGCAGGACATCTAGGGGGTAACCGCACAACCTACAGAATCACTCAGACCTTCTTTTGGCCAGGAATCTCGAAGGACGTGCGCCGTTACTGTAGCACGTGTGATGTATGCCAGAGGGTGGGGAAGAGAGGGGATCATCCGAAAGCCCGACTGTCCCCTATGCCTGTGATCGAGGAACCATTTAGCAGGGTGGCAGTCGATCTAGTAGGACCCCTACCTAACCCCAGTCCCTCTGGTAAGAAATACATTCTTACCGTGGTGGACTATGCCACCCGCTACCCAGAAGCCGTCGCTCTGACGAATATCCAGGCTGACACTGTCGCCAGTGCGCTAGTCGGGATATTCACCAGAGTAGGATTTCCCCAGGAAATCTTGTCGGACAGAGGGACCCAGTTTACCGCAGACTTAACCCAGCAGTTGTGGAAGGTCTGTGGTATTAAGCCCCTACTTAGTTCACCGTACCACCCCCAGACTAACGGTCTCTGTGAACGCTTTAATGGTACCCTAAAGCAATTGCTACGGACCTTTACGGCGGAATACAGAGACTGGGAGCGATTTTTGCCACACCTCCTGTTTGCTTACCGGGAGGTACCGCAGGAGTCCACTGGGTTCTCTCCCTTTGAACTGCTCTATGGACGGAGGGTGCGAGGCCCTCTCGACCTCATCCGAGAGCACTGGGAGGGAGAGACGGAACACGAAGGTGTCCCCATCGTACCATATGTGCTAGAAATGCGGGACCGTATGGAACAGTTAGCCCGGATGGCCCGGGATCATCTCCATGCGGCCCAGGGTCGGCAGAAACATTGGTACGATCGGAACGCTAGGCTGAGAACATTCCAGGTAGGACAGAAAGTTCTAGTACTTAAACCCGTTCGAGGAAATAAATTGCAGACCTCCTGGCAAGGCCCCTACAAAGTAGTAGCCCAGGTCTGTGACACCACCTATATCATTGCCAGTAGCAAGGACGAAAAGATACAGAAGTCCTTTCATATAAACCTATTAAAGGAATACCAAGAACGGCCCGAAGACATAGCCGCCATATGCATCCCCGCCACTGAGGACCCTGACAGTCTCCCCATCCCTGATCTATTAGCCAACCCCGAGTCCAAAACTCTGCTTAATACAGTACAGCTAGGGGAGCGATTAACTCCCACAGAACGAGAACAACTCCAGCAACTACTAGTTGAAAAGAGATTAACCTTTTCCCAGGAGCCAGGTTACACACCTGTAGCGACCCATTACGTAGAAACCCCAGGACAAGCCCCGCTCCGACAAACTCCCTATAGAATTCCCGAGGCTGTAAAAGAAGAGATGAGGAAGGAGATTCAGGAGATGTTAAAACTAGGGGTTATAGAGCCATCCGACAGTCCCTGGGCATCTCCCGTCGTCCTAGTCCCCAAAAAGGACGGGACGACCCGGTTCTGTGTCGATTACCGACGCCTCAACGACCGAACTGTGACAGACGCATACCCCATGCCCCGAGTAGACGAGCTATTGGATCGCATTGCCAGGGGACGCTATCTGACCACCATTGACTTGTGCAAGGGGTACTGGCAGATTCCCCTGGCCAAGGACGCTATCCCTAAGTCGGCGTTTGTCACCCCGTTTGGCCTGTACCAGTTTAAGGTCATGCCTTTCGGGATGAAAAACGCCCCAGCTACTTTTCAGCGCTTAGTGGACCGCCTCCTTGATGGCTTCCAGGACTTCGCTTGCGCATACCTGGATGACATTGCGATCTATAGCGAGACTTGGGGGGAACACCTACAACACATAGAGACTGTGTTGGATCAGATTAGGGCCGCCGGCCTAACTCTAAAGCCGGAGAAGTGTAACTTTGGCATGGCTGAAGTCCAGTATTTGGGACACCGGGTGGGGTGTGGGAAACAACGACCAGAACCCGCTAAAGTAGAGGCCATAGCCAATTGGCCCACACCCCACACTAAGACACAAGTGTTAGCATTTTTAGGGACAGCAGGGTACTACAGGAGATTTGTCCCTGACTACAGCGCCATCGCCAAACCCTTGACAGATTTAACAAAGAAGAATTTACCTAGAGTAGTCCTGTGGTCTCCCGCCTGTGAAACAGCATTCCAAACCTTGAAACAAGCCTTGATCAATGCACCTGTTTTATCTGCCCCCGTCCCTAACAAAAGATTTGTCGTCCACACAGATGCGTCCATGTACGGACTGGGGGCAGTGCTAAGCCAGGTCGGCGAAGACGGGGGCGAACACCCTGTCGCGTATCTCAGCAGAAAACTATTACCTAGAGAAGTGAGTTACGCGGCAGTGGAAAAAGAGTGCTTAGCCCTGGTCTGGGCCCTAAAGAAATTAACCCCATATCTGTATGGTCAAGAATTCACCTTAATTACTGATCATAACCCCCTTGTATGGCTGAACAGAGTAGCTGGAGATAATGGACGCTTACTGAGATGGAGTCTCGCACTACAGCCATACAATTTCTCCATCCAATACCGCCCTGGCAAGTTTAATGGGAACGCGGACGGTCTGTCCAGACAAACAGAACTATTGCCCTAACAAAGGACCGGACAGCCCCAAGTTGACCCGAAAAGGATCAATCCGGGTCTGCCGGAGTGTTCCACAAAAGGGGAGCAGTGTAACAGATCCCTACCAACCTCTGGTGGATGTGAAACAAACAAGGGAATTACAACTTACACATCCATTCGTTCCATTCCTCTGTTCGTCTGGTTCCGTGCGAATTTCACGTGTAATGCAGAGGTGGCCGCCATTTCGGGACTTTCCACGTGTTCGCGGCCATCTTGTGTGCGAACAGCGGTGTTTGCCTGTAACCGCATGGAACTGAAAACGGATACGCAAACAGGCGAACACCGCTGAATCCTCCAGACCTCCATAAGTTCGTACGGAAACTACCGAACGTCCCCTCGTTCGGTAGTTATATGCAATCATCTATGGGGATTCCAGCGAACCCCGCGATTCGCATGGATGGCCAGAGTATCATACCTTTTTACCGTGCGAACGGAGACCGACCGCAAGGCCAAAACTCATGGAACTAATTTCGGCTAGTTGGTCTGTGCGGTCGGTCAAAACTTTGGAACGTTGTATCTCCCGAACTGTACATCCGAATGGGGTGATTTTTGGATATATTGTCCCCCTGAAGGAGAGCTATCCAGCGCTACCGGATTTAAAGCTGTACCCCCTGTTTTTGGGGTACATCCAGAACTGGTGGAAAAATGTGGACATTTTAATTGGGTTATGTAGTTATCTGAGGGGAGGAGACGTGGGGGTGTTACCATCTGTATTATTGGTTGTTTTCATCCTCCCCCTGGGAGTGTTCTGTGTGTATCTATTTCTAATAAAAAGCAGGCTGGGTGTTCCAGTCCTCAGTTCATCTTGACCCTTCAAAACGTAGCCTCGTCTCGTTCTTGGAAGGGGATTATTTGGGAATATTATTCTGCTCCTGTTTACAGCTGAACCTGCTCCTCACTCTGGATATCGTGGATGGGATTACATCAGCCTACTTCTCCACAGCAGCTTGCAGGGAAAAAGGACGTCTTCACGGCAGAAACCCTCTCTCTATCTGGGTAGCCGTTACAAGTTCCATGCATTTTGGCCCTGCGGTCGGTCACAAACAAGGGAATGAAAACAGGCGAATTGCCTGTGTTATAGAGCCTGGAGAGGGTTTGAATGAATTCCCTTGTTTATGGGGCTCTTTCTACCGAACGGCGGGTCATTCGGTAGTTTCCATACGAATTTCTGGAAGTATGGAGGTCTCAGCGGTGTTTGCCTAGTCAAGTGTCCGATTTTAGTTCCAGACACTCGACGGCAAAACACCGCTGTTCGGTAGTTTAAGATGGCCGCCGCCACGTGTTTGTTTCCCGAATGGCGGCCACCCAGAGGACAAAGACCACACTGCACTGATTGCCAATTACCTGTTTGCAACATTGTTGCAAACGGTAATTGGAGGCACACTCATTCCTGGGTGGTCTGGTTGTTCGGTAGTTTCACTCAATATACTGAATGGAGTGATTCTACCGAACAATCAGAATGCTGCATACAAATCACCCAGGATAAACTTAACACATCTATAAATACATATATAATATTACAGGCAGTACACTTGAATATGCTTCACAGTCTTAAAGGGACAGTAGTCCCAAAAGTCCCAATATGTCCATAGATGCTGTTAAAAGGGCCAGTAGCAGCAATATACAGTACAATATGCCCCAAATAACCCAGGGGCCATAGTCAGTAGGTAGGAGGCTAGCAAACAGGCTTCTCCAGGGCCCAGTGGCGAGGTTGGTTTCGCCACACTTACCTTTGCCTGGATTCGAATTTGGGACCCTGGGGTTCTGTGTTAGAGAATCGTGAGCCACGAGAGCAGCCCAGGTATATGTTACTCTCGAGTGCCGAAATCGTGGTGGGCGAGAGTAGCAAAACGGCCGCCCATAATTTGTGAGACACAAGATTAAAGATGGCCGCCAAGGGTAAAGGAGGGGGAACATGGTCCCTGGAGTCTCGGTAGACGCGGTATCAAAGATGGGCACCGCATCATGCTCGGTCGCCCCACAGACTGCCCTGCACCAAAGGGCTGGAGGCTCTTGATCACTATGTGTCCCAGGATCCAGATTTGTCCCTGGGCCAGAGGGAATTTATATTGACTTCAGTGAAGTTTATATTAGAACATAATTTTTTCTTTTTTAATGACCAACATTATCTCCAGATAACAGGAACCGCCATGGGCACCAGGTTCGCCCCCAGTTATGCCAACACCTACATGCGGAGATGGGAGGAACTCTTCGTGTGGTCGGGGCATGACTGGAGGGAGAGCCTGGTGCTCTGGCAGCGTTATATCGATGATGTGATCATCATCTGGAAATGGTCTTCTATCAGCTTTTCGGATTATGTTCACTATCTAAATTCTAATTCGTTCAATCTTTTGTTTACTCCTGAGTGGAATAAGAGCAGAATCCACTTCTTGGACCTCGAAATCTTTTGTGATCAGGGCCAAATCCACACTAAATGTTTTTTTAAGCCCACGGATGGCAATGGTTACGTTCACCAACGGAGCTGCCATCACAAACCGTGGCTTAAAGGTATAGCACGTAGCCAGTTTACCAGACTTAAGCGTAATTGCTCTCGTCCACATGATTTTCAGACCCAGTCTACACATATAAAGAACAAATTATGTGCAAGGGGTTATAATAAAAACACCCTAGAGAAAGAGATCCGTTCCATAGGTTCTCTAGAACGAAGTAGACTTTTGGAGGATAAACTGCCTGGGACGGGAGGGAATGGCAATTTTAGGTCCTCTTTTGTCACACAATATAACACTGATCACCTCAAGATAAAAAGAAGTTTGAGTGAATTCTGGCCCATTTTACAACAGGACCCTATTCTGGGTAGCTCACTGTCTGAACGTCCGATGGTGATTTTCAAGTGGAATAAGAACCTAAAGAATATGCTAGCTCCCAGCTATGCTATTAAAACCAATAGATCTAATTAGTGTTGTCGCGAACCCGAAATTTTCGGTTCGCTAACGGCGAATGCGAACTTCCGCAAATGTTCGCGAACAGTGTAACATGGCTCCCCTCTATATACAGAGTAACATGGCTCCCCTCTATATACAGTGTAAACATGGCTCCTCTCTATATACAGAGTAACATGGCTCCCCTCTATATACAGAGTAACATGGCTCCCCTCTATATACAGTGTAAACATGGCTCCTCTCTATATACAGAGTAACATGGCTCCCCTCTATATACAGTGTAAACATGGTTCCCTCTATATACAGAGTAACATGGCTTCCCTCTATATACCGTGTAAACATGGCTCCCTCTATATACAGAATAACATGGCTTCCCTCTATATACCGTGTAAACATGGCTCCCCTCTGTATATAGAGGGAGCCATGTTACTCTGTATATAGAGGGAGCCATGTTTCCACTGTATATAGTGTAACATGGCTCCCCTCTATATACAGAGTAACATGGCTCCCCTCTATATACAGTGTAAACATGGCTCCTCTCTATATACAGAGTAACATGGCTCCCCTCTATACAGGGGCGTACCTGGAGCATTTGGCACCCGGGGCGGATCCTTTATTTGGCACCCCCCTCCCCAACTTTGAAATGTAAAAAACAGCTGCATTTTTTTTTAAATGTATGTTTATGCAGTGTGTGTATAGTGTGTAAAGTGTGTGTATATTGTGTGTATAGTGAGTGTGTATAGTGTGTACAGTGTGTGTATATTGTGTGTATAGTGAGTGTGTATAGTGTGTGTATAGTGTGTGCAGTGTGTGTATAGAGTGTGTATAGTGTGTGTATGCAGTGTGTGTAGTGTGTGTGTATAGTGTGTGCATAGTGTATGCAGTGTGTGCATAGTGTGTACAGTGTGTGTATATTGTGTGTATAGTGTGTGTAGTGTGTGTATAATGTGTGCAGTGTGTGCAGTGTGTATGTAGTGTGTGTTTACAGTGTGTGCATAGTGTATGCAGTGTGTGCATAGTGTGTACAGTGTGTGTGTGTGTGTGTGTGTAGTGTGTGTAGTGTGTATAGTGTGTATAGTGTGTGTATAGTGTGTGCAGTGTGTGTATAGTGTGTATGCAGTGTGTGTATAGTGTGTATGCAGTGTGTGTATAGTGTATGCAGTGTGTGTAGTGTGTGTATGCAGTGTGTGTAGTGTGTGTGTGCATAGTGTGTACAGTGTGTGTATAGTGTGTACAGTGTGTGTGTATATTGTGTGTATAGTGTGTGTATATTGTGTGTAGTGTGTGTATAGTGTGCGCAGTGTGTGTATAGTGTGTATGCAGTGTGTGTCCCCAAGCCCCTAGTCACACAACCAAATAAAAAAGCCCCTACCTACCCCCCTCACCCTAAAAAATAGTGAAGGGGGAATAAAATTACTACCCTGTAAAGTAAAATTCAACTTACTATTCAACGTCTTCTTCTTCTAAAATCTTCATTTTTTTAGCCCCAAAAAAGGCCAAACAAAAAGCCATCATACCCGTCGAACTTAAAAATAAAATAAAAAACCCGAGCACAAAAAAAAAAAATTAATCCATCTTCACCCATGGAGGGCTCCGTGTCAGTGTTTATCAGGGATCCTTAGGATAGGTGTCAATCCATATCTGCCAAGTGACCCTATGTAGGGGGAACAGTCCCTATTCTGCTCTGTGTCAGTGTCTGGAGGGAGTATCTGCAGTAACACAGAGTGTCTGGGGGGAGTATCTGCAGTAACAGGGTGTCTGGAGGGAGTATCTGCAGTAACACAGAGTGTCTGGGGGTAGTATCTACTTGTAACATTTATATGCACTAAAAAAAAAATAATAAATTGAAAAAAAAATAAAAAATGGTTGCAGCTTCCGAATTAATCTAAAATGGATGCTGTCGAGTAGGTGGGAGGGTCTGCTAGGGAGGGTGTGCTGCTGATTGGCTGTAATGTGTCTGCTGACTGTGAGGTACAGGGTCAAAGTTTACTCAATGATGACGAATAGGGGGCGGACCGAACACCGCATGTGTTCGCCCGCAGTGGCGGACGCGAACATGCTATGTTCGCTGGGAACTATTCGCCGGCGAACAGTTCGGTACATCACTAGATCTAATGGATCCTTAGATTCAGGTTGCTTTAGAGGATGCAGTAGCTGTAAAGCCTGCACCACCGCCCATATGGGAAGAACCAAGGAATTCAGCAGTTTTGTTACTGGAGAATCTTTTGGGATCAAATCATCGATCAGTTGCCACACGGACCATGTAGTATATTTACTGCGGTGTCCGTGTGGCAAACAGTATGTGGGATGTACACAACGTATTTTAAAGGTTAGAATCTTGGAACATCTAAACAACATACGTAAGGGACTTGTTACCCATTCTGTTTCCGCCCATTGCTCCAATTGTCCTTTTTTTTCATTTAGAGAATTTCAATGTATGGGGATTGAGCATGTTCTGCCTTATTGGCGGGGAGGGGACAGAGTCAAGAAATTATCCCAAAGGGAAACCTTTTGGATACACAAGTTGAAGACCTTGGAACCAAAAGGTTTAAACATTGGGATCGATCTGGTGTGTTTTTTGGAGTAATCATTACGATTACTCTCTTTTTTATAAGTTCTTTCTGAATAAGGAGTACCATCAGTTTAATTATATGGGACATTGGGGATACCTATTTTTTCTTCTCTTTGAGGATATAAGAAAATGACAAAATTCAATTTATGTATATATATATAAAATTATATAAATAAGATACAAAATTAAATAATATCAAAAATATATATAAAATAATTAATTTGAAAAACAGTAACAATAATAAATATAAAATTAATGTAGTTTACACTATGCAGTTATGTGTACTGACCAGGTATTTACTACAATTCATAATTAACAATATTGAGGGAACATTTTTAAAGTTAATTGGTTGTGTTTCATTTTTCTATTCATATAGGTGTTAGTCACCTTAATAGTTTTGCAAAGATATCCGCCACTTTAATAGTTTCACAGAGGAGTTTATCACTGTAAATAGATTTGTAGACAAGATGTCTGTCACTTTAATAGATTTATAGAGGAGTCTATTACTTTAATAGTTTTGCAGAGAAGGGGTTTGTCATCTTAACGGATTTATGGAGGAGTCTGTCACTTTAAATAGATCTGCAGACAAGGTGTTTGTTATTTTAACAGACATGCAGATACCATATAATGGTGTTCAATCACGAAATTTTGTCACATTAAAATTTTGTCATATTATAATTTTTTATTAAAGTAATTAATGGTGTCTATATATGATATACTAATTCATCTTTCTCTTTTTTTAGAGATTAATTGCATTTTCATTCATGTTTTGAGTCTTTATTGATTGTTTTAAATGTATGAGGATGTCTCTGATTGAGTTAGCTGTGTAATGACAACTGAGCATGTGCGGACTGCCTTTGGAACGCACGTGGAACTGTCAGGGTATTTATATCGGCAGATATTTTGTGCTATGATAGAAATACAAAGTGTATATTCTGAAGTCAATCTAAATAGACCAGACTCCATTTTGTATCTTCAAGTTAACAAAGAGACACAGAATTTCTTTCCTTTCTCTAAAACTGACCGCTTTCCCAGGGCTAAGAATGTCTTGTATAAACAACCCAAGTGATAAGAGACTGTCTAGGTACTAATGGAATATAATAAATTCTAAAAACCCAGACCTGGGTGACAGAGGATTAAATAATTAAATTTTACTTTCGATATTGTACAACGTCCCATTATAGTTTAAGGTGAAACTTAGTTCACAAACTATCAATTTTAGGAATTATAGCAGAAAATGGAGACGCATAGTCTGAAGAAAACTCAAGAAAACTGTGTGATCTGACAGAAGATTTGAGTTAGGGCAAACATAGAGATAACGTAAATGACGTCAAAAATAGCCACCAGGAAAAGTTAACTCTTTCCTGGATAGGTATAATATTTAAAAGTCAGTAACCATTTCCTTGATTTTATCCAATGAGAGAAATCTACTATGTTATATTAGCTGATATTTTATTAATTTGTCTAAACAGATATTTAATCTTATTTATAGCAAATCAACACAGCTGGATAATATCACGATATTCTAATATGTGATTAATCACATAAATACATTATTATTGTTTTTATCTGCAGAATAAAAAGCTTAATTATGTATTTCTTATTTAGCTAAGATTTCTAAATCGAAATCTGATCGTGAATTATTCAGTCATATATCATGCTATTAATTTTAATTAATTTTAATTAATTAATTAAATGCTAGTATATTTACCAGTTATGTAGATATTTTCTCATTAGATATTCCCAGGTAGCTAAGTGTCATGGGTCTCTTTCTCTGAGCCTGCTCTCTGCATCTCTCCGAATTTGAATCTGCATCCCAATCTGACTCTCAATCTCCTTCCCAAACTTTCCTTTGTCTTACTTTTTAAAGGGAAATTTTGCTCAGTACGTCAGTGGTTTATGACCAATCAAAACACTGTAGGCGTGGTTATCTTCTAATCATAAATGTATTATTTGAACTCAAGGGGGCAGTCTTGTCCCACTAAGCATACCTATCCAGGAAAGAGTTAACTTTTCCTGGTGGCTATTTTTGACGTCATTTACGTTATCTCTATGTTTGCCCTAACTCAAATCTTCTGTCAGATCACACAGTTTTCTTGAGTTTTCTTCAGACTATGCGTCTCCATTTTCTGCTATAATTCCTAAAATTGATAGTTTGTGAACTAAGTTTCACCTTAAACTATAATGGGACGTTGTACAATATCGAAAGTAAAATTTAATTATTTAATCCTCTGTCACCCAGGTCTGGGTTTTTAGAATTTATTATATTCCATTAGTACCTAGACAGTCTCTTATCACTTGGGTTGTTTATACAAGACATTCTTAGCCCTGGGAAAGCGGTCAGTTTTAGAGAAAGGAAAGAAATTCTGTGTCTCTTTGTTAACTTGAAGATACAAAATGGAGTCTGGTCTATTTAGATTGACTTCAGAATATACACTTTGTATTTCTATCATAGCACAAAATGTCTGCCGATATAAATACCCTGACAGAACGCACGTGGAACGCAAGTGGAATGCGAAAGTGAAAGAGAACGTCCACTTCCGGTTCCGGCGTTTGAAAAAAAACACGCTAGTTTTTTAGGCATTGAAATGCCGAAAATAGAATCAGCTGGATGACACCATCCCTGGACCAATGAAGAGTTGCCCAGAGGACACCCCCACACTTTGGACCAATGGGACATTGGGATTAGCCCTATTTATAGTGATTATTGTTAGGGTGAGTAGGATGTGTATTTTTTTTTTTAAAGAGAATAAAAATTACGAATATTTTCTACTACTACTCACCTGGAGTCCTGTGTCCCATTGGCTGCTCGACATTTGCAAAGGATACCAGTATCCCCCCATATCTTCTAGGGGGGCATCTTGAATGCTCTTTTATCTCCACTATCTCACTGTACAGCCGTATCCCATTTCTGCTTGTGGTTCTATACATATATTACGATCGTTTTGGGTGGATAACGATCTTGGGAGGCTACAGATTGATTGGAAGTTAAGTAATTTATACGATATTTAACACTTAACAACGGTGTTGTTTTGTTTTGTTGCCCTGCACCAAAGTAGTGGATGTTGGAAAGTATCCAGCACATTACCGGGATCACGGTATGGGGCCGTCTGAGATAGCGAGGGCAGTGAGTCCGGCCGTCCCCCTGAGGGTTGTAGGAGGAAGGGGTCGAACGGATAGGCCGGAAGAATGGGTTAATGCCCGGGAGCCAGGGGGAGCCGTCGGGAACCGCGGGAGGGAAGGGGTTAAGCTCCAGACAGACCCAGAATCCCCATGAGACCCTGGGGGGAAGGAGGAAAGCGGGAAAAGAGGGTCCCCAGATGCTCCAGGTATAGAAGGCTAGGAAAATCGGCAGAAAAGTCATGATACATATGGTATAAAGTACATCTACCATAACTTCACATAAAACCTATCAAGTCAATAATAAAATTTACAACTAACACCTATTAAATCCATGTTATAGGGGGGGGCGGAGCTAAGCAACCGAGAGAGACAG
Source organism: Pelobates fuscus (assembly GCF_036172605.1). NCBI lineage: Eukaryota > Metazoa > Chordata > Amphibia > Anura > Pelobatidae > Pelobates > Pelobates fuscus. Next base: position 137,354,993 of record NC_086319.1, read on the forward strand.
TCGCATGGAGCATGAGCTCCGACTCAACTAGGCCCAAACTGAGCAAAACCCAGCAATTGGCAACGCCTAAACGGTACTACCATAGCCTACTGAAGCGCCAGGTACCGGACCATCACAATGGGGCGGAAATCAAAGAAGGCCAAGCAAGAGAACCCGAGACCGGGCCCTAACATAGCCGAGCTGCTCCGCCAAACACCGGGGACGTCCAGGCCCAAAATGGCCGCCTATCCGGAAACTTACTCCGAATTCTCCGATGACTTTTCCACGGGAGAGGACGAAGCAGACCCCCCGGCGGAGCCGACACCAAAACCGGTTCCTCAAAAGGCGGATGCCTCGCCGGTAACGACGGCGGTGTTGAAAGCACTGCTCGCTGATCTCCAACGCGCCCTCCAATCAGATGTAGCGTCCCTACGGGCCGACATCCAAGGACTAACCGGGAGAATGGGAGCACTAGAAACGGAATCTAATAACCAAGCCACGCAACTAGCAGAGCTGCAAACGGAGGTACAGGGTCTCAAAAACCAGAATGAGAGACATGAGCGCCGGTTCGCGGCACTCGAAGATGCAAAGCGGGCAAATAACTTAAAAATCCGAGGCATCCCGGAGAACACCCCAACAGACGAATTACCGCACATGCTAAGGCGCTTGCTGACAGCCCTACTCTCGCCACGACAGGCTAAAACAACACAACTGGATGGCTTCTTCAGAGCCCCAAAGCCAGCTACAGCACCTACCGAAACACCCAGAGACCTAATCATAAAATTTCAGCGCCACAAGGATAAAATGACGGTCGTGGCGGCAACTAGGGGAAGCTCACCCTATCAGTTTGAAGCGATGGATCTAACATTTTATGCGGACTTAACTGGCAGCACACTCGCCTGGAGACGGTCCCTCAGACCATTCACCATGCTGCTGAGGCTGAAAAATATACCCTACAAGTGGCTGATGACCCGAGCCCTATGGATCCAGAAAGGTGACACCAGGCACACAGTAAGCACCCTCACAGAAGCAATGGCGCTATTACCTGCCCTGGGGCTGCCGACGGACTCACTACGCCCCGCTGAAACCCAAAGTACTACCACCTCGACACACACATGGAACCCTGACCGGGTGACCCCCTTCGTCCCACGAGGTCCAACTCGGGAACAACATGACCCAGCAACAACCTGAACTCACAGGCGAGAACCATCACTCTAAGGACTTTACACTAAAGCATGATTTTTTTTCTCTTTGTTTTTGCTCTCTCTATAATTTCTCTGATTGCCATGTTTACTAATGTTTAACTATTTACAAGTTGCCAAAACGACTGATCACACTCTCGACACACCTGACTAGACGGCCGAAGGGCCATGAATCACTAACTGCCCCCTCGCCTGGCAGAACTTACACAGGGAACACGCAACCAGACCCAACAGAGGCAGGCAAACACACCAAGCAAGGCACTGAGCGGCATATCATCCCGCTACAGGGAATATGCCATTTAAATGCACCACTCACTATAAATTTCCCGGGTTATACCATGCACGCCAAACAGATCGGACACAGACACTCACATATATGCCTACAAGCAGCACACACCGCTTATCTCCCGCAAACCGCACTTAGCAAAGGGTCCGACGGAGACAACAAGCTCACACAGGATACCGGGAATGCAATCCCAAGCTATAGAGACCGCTATATATAAAACGACCAAAAACCAAAATGTGTATGATATAACAAGCCACGCAATGTTACCAACTGTTTATTGTTTACTGTTCCAAGTCGCACAGCTGTTGTGGCACTGTGACTTTATATGTTACTCTACGCACAACCAAAATAAAGAATTAAAAAAAAAAAATCCATGTTATAAAATACATATGACATGTATTAAATACATATAAAGTACATATAATACTTATCAAAACAAAGGATGAAATGCCTATTAAACTGATAAATTACAAGTGATATTAATCACAACTAAAGGTTATGAAATAAGGATTACATTAAATCTACATAATATCTATGAAATAACATAGAAAAAACACAGCTGCACATATTACAGAAGCACAGTAAAAACATACAGCAAAGTATATAAAATATATAATACAGAAACAACCTCAAAGAGGCAATAGAAACATGAAGTAATGGAGGAGAGTAATACTCTGACCTGTCTGCTTGATGGAGCAGTAAAGAAAGAGGAAATGATAAGGTCACATTGCCTTGTGTACATCCTGCTCTCCTGTGATTGGTTCTTTTTTCTATGTGTTTCTTTACTGCTGTATGGAGTTAGTAAAGAGAGATATGCAAAATACGAAGACTCCTGTCATGTGGTAAAATTTGTAATTGCTTACTTAATTAATGGATTGTCTGTTCACTAACGTGTGTGTATATAAGTGCAATTTTGTCACTGTGGTGTTAGCTTGATAAAGACCTGAATAAGTCGAAACGTTGCAATAAATCTGCCTGGAGAACAATCACAGTGAGTTTGTTCTGACTGAGTGCGACCCTATACTTTTTTCTAGAACTTCTTTCCATGGCCAGCTCCATGCACTGGGACCACCTTCCACTATTGTTATACTTCACCCAAATTTAAATATCTTGGCGACCTTTTCAGATGCAAACCACCCATTTCTGAATTGCTCTCACTAGTCTACCCCTAGGTTTCATCTGGTTATGGCATCTATACTGGTTTTAAACTGTAATATATATTGTAGATAGATAGACAGATAACTTCATTATATGACATCACATATTGGGGATAACAGGAGTCAGACAAATATTAATAACCTGCTTCCTCCTTTTCATTTTAGAAAATGGAGTCTTGCTCTCATGACTGCCATCAGCTCTGTACTCAACAGACTCCTCATCACCCCTCCTTGACTATGCCATCTCCATCCTCAGCACCTGTGACGGTAGTCACCATCACTGGGGATGGAAGACAGACACTATGGGTGGGCTCCCAAATGTTTTGTCACATTGTGCCTATTATTTGTGCAGGGTATGTTTAATATATTGCTGGTCTGTGCATCTCCCCCGCCCCCTTTTTTCCTGTCCTATTGTTTCCCCAGCAGGGTGTTGTCCCAGGGACACTGCCAGACCAGTTTAATCTAGCTGCTCTGTCCCTCCTAAATCTCCCATCAGCCCTTGCTATTGTCTGACCCCACCCTTCCTTGCACTATAGTAATCTAACCTATTGTATGTAAATGAGGCTGTTGGGGGCTTAAACTATGTGTGCTGTATTCATAAAAGAGTTACTGTTTAACCTTCACCATGTGTCGTCTGGTGTTTGGTCCAGGGTGGAAAAGGCCCTAAGTGATCCCAGTCAAGCCTCGGCGTCTGGGTCTGAAGTGTTTCAGGGTCCCTGATAGCTACAAGGAAGCAGACTTGGCGGAGGGACTCGGTCGGAGTACTGGAGCTCGTTACATTGGTTGGCAGTGGTGGGATGGCTTCCTAGCAGCTGGAGAAACGGCCCTGGACACCGGCACCTCTACTGGGATCCCACTGTGCTTTCTGGAATTCATGGAAATGGATAGAGCTAGCATCCATGCAGCATCCCCATCTGAGGAGGAGTTACAGCGGAGGCTACAAGCAGCTCTGTCCCAGTACGATGGCCCTTTCTTAACAAAGGGTAAACTGGACCTTCGGGACTCGATCCGTCTGGATCTCTGGAACAATGTTCTTGAGGAGGTTTGTTGTCTCCGGGGAGAATCCCTCCAAACCATTATGCAACGATTTTTGGATCAAGTTGATTTGTGGATGCAATTCTTGGGAGAGCAGCCCCTGGCGGAATGGGTGTATAAATTAGAGGAGTTGGTACAGAAAGAATTGTGGCTGGATGATTCTTACCGGGCCTTAAGGTGGTATGCAGTCCAGCAGTACACATTTCTAGCCGATGATGACCCTCCAGAGGGTGAGGACTATGATGGCCCTGGCCTATTGCGGGAGGCCTTTGAGGGTAAAATTTAATTGGGAAGTCCTGAGAGGTCCCGGCTTTATGACATTAGGGAAAATAGGGAACACCTACTGGATCTCTCAGAAGCAACTGACCTGGAACCTGATTTGACCTACCTGGCCGCCATGGAGTGGGAGCTTGAACTGGATTACAAGCAATTGTTTGACTCTGCACAGCAGCAGGTACCAGAGACTGGGGATTTAATAGACCTTACATCTGAATATGTTGGTCAGGTAGATGTGGAAGGAACCGTATTCTCCACACCTGAATCACTGGGATACTGGGCAGCCATCCCAGATCTCCCACCTCCTGGCATGGAAACTCATGCAGCAGAGGTAGAGGTTGTCGGTTCCCCCCTTCAGCAGCAGATTGAGTTACTGGGAATAGAGGTAGTCGATCTCCCTCCCCAGCTGAAGTTTGCGTTACAGGGAGAGGAGGCAGTTGGTCTTTTTCCCCAGCGGCAAATTGTAAACCCAGCAGAAGAGCTGGCATCAGGACAGAAGACCACTGGCCTCTGCCCCCAACTTGAGAGCAGGGAGGACAGCCTTTCGGTGATGGTGGAACTTGAGTACACCACCACCCCAGCTGAAGCGCTGGCATTGAATCAGAGCGCTACTGGCCTCTTTGCCCAACTTGCAATGACGCTGGAGTTGAAGAGCAGGGAGATCAACCTTCTAGTTAAGGTGGAGTTCAAGGAGTGCGCAACTCCCCCAGCTGAAGTGCTGGCATCGGGGCAGAGCTCCACTTGCCTCTGCCCAAACCCACTGGTAACCCGCAATCCTCAGGCATCAGACACTGCTGGTCCTATGGAAGAGCGGATCCCAGCGCAAAGCATGGCTAACCTCAGCCCTTTGCCACAAGCACTGGAGGATCTCTATCCAATACAAATAGAGATCCTGTAGTTCCCAGGAAGGCTGGACAATGAGCTCCGATCCCCAACCCCATGTCAATGGGGGCCAAGCCACCCTGCCTTCCCTCCAGTGGCTGAGAGAGATCCAGGGAGACAGGACAGTGGGCACACATCGCCAGGTATATGCTTTAGTAGATGCAGAGGTCGGCTGGGTAAGTGCTGCTCTTCCATGGGCAATTTGTTTGGGGTACCGATTCGGTGATGGCCTTGATGATCTGGATGTAGTCACTAACTTCAGAGTCAACTCGTCTGGGGTCTCCTGTATTGGTCCCCTTCTGAAGGGGGAGAAATATGCTGGAAACTATTCTGAGCTGAAGATACAGGGTTCCAGAATTGCTATTGGGGTCTATGGGGGTTACAGTGGCCCCCTAAGAGTGGAGTCATATGGGGATAGGTTTGAGTTTGGGAAGGAGGCCATGGCAGATTCACTGGGAACTCCCTTTCTCCACTTCCAAGTCTTCTCTTATGTCTAAGTCACCCTGTGCTTATTAGAGGCACAGGGTGACCGAGAAGCCCAGCCTGGCCTGCACAAACCAGACTTCCACAAACTGATCGTCTATGAGGGCTCCATGCTCCCGACCGGGACAAACTTACAAACTATGTGGAACTTTGTCGAGAAGGCTGCCAGGATGGATGGACTTTTTGGGACTTATTACCCGACTAACTCAGACACAGACCGATTGGAGGTCTGGTACCTGGTTTGAAATTGTAAAGGTGTGATCCCAAGCTTTAACGGCTTCAGGAGCACTAGAGGGTAGTTCTGCAGGTATAGTTCTACCTTAAGTAACAAACTAAAATAACTTTATTACGGGCATCATGAAAAAAATGATCCCTAAAAAAGAAAAAATATATGGATGATAAATAAAGTAAAATAATGTGCACCGTCACCACAGTGTGGGTGGGGTGGGGGGGAGGGGGGGTAGGGATCGTGAAAAGTCCGAGGACTTAGGCTAGAGACTGGAGTGAACCTGGTGCTAGTGGTGCCAGGAGAGAAATGGACCTGCTAACTCAAAACAGAGATAGCCCTAAATATAAAGGCTCAATGTGACAGTTGTAGGATCCACCCAAGGCAACAAGTGGTAGAAACTAATTCTATGTGGCAACATAAGTAGTACCCCCTGAGAATGCAAAACAGGGGAGAACAGAGTATCCCATACACTTGAACTAGATAATAAGTTGCAAAGTGAACCTAGATAATAAGTTGCACTGGATCTAGTCTGTAAAGATCTTGCTGGTTGTGCAGAGCTTGAAAGTAATGAGTTAAATGGTGCAGGAATACATTCCCCTTGAATGAGGGGGGAGACTGTTGTTGCTGTGGAAGAAAAAAGATTCTACTCTCAAGCACTGGACTCCTAGTCAAGTTCTAACACTGGTTAGATAGCTGAAGATCCCTTTGCCCCTAACCCTGTGTTCATGTCAGTACGTGCTGATCTAAGAACACCAAGACGAAAGACCTAACGTACGTTTCGGCGCTGGCAAAGCGCCTTTGTCAAAGGTATGCCAGGTACTGAAATTGCCGCGTTTAAATATCACTATGAGAGGTCCGGTCAGCCAATCATAGAGCTGGGCGTGTCTTCTCTGCGCGCGCTGAACCGAGAGCCGTGTGCGCTGTCAGTCAAAGTCCCATACGCCCACGTGGGTGCCAAAGAGGGCGGGGACATGAGAGAAATACAGTGACTCCGGCTGGTATTGCGCTGGAAGGAGAGACGTCGGACCTAAAGTAAAAGTGATTGATACAGCTTCCTAGAAAGATGTGTGCCATCTCTCTGTGGCCAATTCCCAGAAGCCCAAAATGGTCACGGGGAAGGTGACTACAAGAGTCCAAATAAAGAAATCCACTTACATAATATGAAAGACCAGAGGATAATGGTCTTAAAGACACAGTGTATTATTACGCTTATAGTACATACATTAGTCAAAATTAGGCGAAAATAAGGGTGTACATATCACGGGGAAGGTGACATATGGCTACAAAAGTCCAAATAAAGAAATCCACTTACATAATATGAAAGACCAGAGGATAATGGTCTTAAGGACACAGTGTTTTATTTCGCTTATAGTACATGCATTAGTCAAAATTAGGCGAAAATAAGGGTGTACATATCACCCCATAACAACTGTTTGTGCCACTGCGTGGAATTACTTTAGGTAATGTAGAGGGCTAGTGGAGGTAACATGTGGAGAATGGCCATTGGGTTAGGGTGAAGGTCTATGTGGTAAAAATATAGACCTTATACCTTAACAAATTGCAATGTACTCCATCTGAAAATGGCTCAGTGTCAGTAAAGTGAAACACACAGGACTGACTGGGGTCATGTCAAGCACCTTTCAAGACTAAGAGGTCTCTAATCAGACGTGGCTGCTAATTGGAAAAGATAAGTACCTGGCTAAAAGTCCATATATACAAAAACAAATGGAAAGTAAGACATAAAGTAAGAACAAAACAACACATTACTATATACATATATACAGGTATAGAACATCATGTATCTATTAATGGAGTGAAGGTAACCCCCTGGTTAGTCTACCTTTGGGGGGGAAGATATGTGACAGTAGTCACCATCACTGGGGATGGAAGACAGACACTATGGGTGGGCTCTCAAATTCCTTTTGTGTTTTGTCACATTGTGCCTATTATTTGTGCTCTGTCCCTCCTCAATCTCCCATCAGTCCTTGCACTATAGTAATCTATGTAACCTATTGTATGTAAATGAGGCTGTTGGGGGCTTAAACTATGTGTGCTGTATTCATAAAAGAGTTGCTGTTTAACCTTCACCATGTGTAGTCTGGTGTTTGGTCCAGGGTGGAAAAGGCCCTAAGTGATCCCAGTCAAGCCTCGGCGTCTGGGTCTGAAGTATTTCAGGGTCCCTGATAGCTACAAGGAAGCAGACTTGGCGGAGGTACTCGGTCGGAGTACTGGAGCTCCGTTACAGCACCCTCGCGGCCTCCTCACTTTGAACCTCCTGAAGCTGTGGCTGCTGTTCCTCCTTATCTGGGTGCGGATACTCCTGCCCTTCACACCCTTAGTGAATATGCTCCTCCCCATGTACTTTTACCAGCTGGACGAGCTCCACAGCCTGGACACCCGCCTCACCATCCTTTCTACCTACCCATAGGAGAACCCCTTCTTGTTAAACTAGGAGAGCTGGATACCCTTTACCCATCCTCCCTTCCTCTCCCACCTCCTCCAGCATCAAACCATCCACCACCTCCTTCATCTGCTGCAGGTGTACCTCCTCAAATGGGGTTTCATCCTGCTTTCACTTATCATCATGGGCAACACGCACATGCTCATGCCGTAGAAAGAGAGAGGCTTGTGGCGAAACCAGCTTCGCCCCTGTGAACTGGAGACGCCTGGTTGTTAGCCTCCTGCCCTGCGACTATGGCCCTGCAGGTTAAACCTTTTGTTTTACCTGCAGAAAGGTTTATTTGTGCCTTTCTGCGGACTGTTAAAGCCATGCTACCCCAGATAGCTATGCCATGGAGCCCAGCCGTATACTGAAAGACTGTATGAAAGACTTTGGCTCCATGGCGATTGAACTGGATGTATGTGATCTGAGCACCATTCGGTAATAATGTGTGCTCAGATCTAAGCTATCTGGGGATATGTGGAATGTATATGTTTTATGTACTAAATGTACCAGTATGTATTTTTATGTCTTTTATTGTCCTTTGTCTGCCATGTGTGTAATGGAGTTTGCCTCTTTCCTTGGAGATAATTGGATTCCTTCCCAATTATCTCCAGGCCAGAGGGGAGGGATTGTCTGTTTGTGCTGGGTGTGTTTTACGGTTCTCCTGTAAATGATTGGTTGTACTGTGCCCCACCCTGTGGGATGTCCCCTTGCATGGGGACTTGCATAAAAGCCAGTGTGTGGCCATTACAGTTGTTGCTGTTTAACCCTGAAGCTGAAGTGTTGTCTCATTCTTGGGGGGAATTTGACTGTATGCCCATTGCCAGAGTGTAAGCTGTTCGTATTGCTTTTCCTGTTCGGCTGCTTCCAGGGTTCGTGTGTCTGCTGTTCGAGAGTTGGTGAATACGTGCAGTTTGGAGTTCAGGATGTTGGTGATTGCAGTAGCTGCTGATCTTTCTGAAAGGGGATTTTCGCCTAAACTGTTTTTTTTCCCCTTGTGTGCAAAACGGTCCACAACAATTGGTGGCAAGCAGCGGGATCATTTCCACAGCCCAGAAGGACAGCTACAGAACACCATTTCTTTGGATTTTACAATTTGAGGGCAACGCATGTCTGAGTACAGCGACCCTGACAGCACCAGGATGGAACCAGTAGTGGAGTATGATCAGGGTGACATGGATGACCGGGATGCATTAAGGAAAGGCATCTGGTACCAGGCCCTGGATAATGTACAATACCAGCGGGGTGAGAGTCTCCCCAGTGAAGAGCAGCGGTTGCAGAAGCAAGTGGCCCTGCAGATGCCCTTCCTGGGAGAGCAGCCCCTGGAGGAATGGGTGAAGGAACTAGAGCACCGGGTATGGCAGGAGCTATGGCTGGAGGATGCCTACCAGGCGCTCTGGTGGTATATGGCACAGTATATACCCTGGACAGCCGAACATGACAAGCCAGAGGGAGAGGAGTTTGATGGTCCTGGCTTGTTATGGGAGTCCTTTGCAGAGCCTGGCTTCGGGAGCCCTGTGCAAACCAGACTTCAGGACATTTTCTATGAGAGGGAGGCTAGGCATGAGTGGGATGACCCCCATGAGGTAGAGCGAGACCTGGCTCACTTAGCAACCCTGGAGTGGGAACTGGAGCAGGACTACCGAGATCTCTTCCACTCCATTGGGAAGGCTCAGCAGGACAGTAAGGTGACAGACCCAGTCTCCATTCCCCAGCGACCGTGTGAATTATTGGGAATTGGGAGCCCAGTCTCCATTCCCCAGCGGCAGTGTGATATGCAGGGAATTGGGAGCCCAGTCTCCATTCCCCAGCGGCAGGCTGAGTTACAGGGGGCAGAGGTAGTTGTTCCTGCCCCCCAGCAGCAGAGTGATATGCCGGGAAGGCAGTGTGAAATGCAGGGAGAGGAGAGCAGCGTCCTTCCTCCCCAGCAGCAGGCTGAGTTACAGGGGGCAGAGGTAGTTGTTCCTGCCCCCCAGCAGCAGAGTGATATGCCAGGAAGGCAGTGTGAAGTCCCGGGAGAGGAGAGCAGTGTCCTCCCTATCCAGCGGCAGCGTGATTTTTCGGGAATTGGGAGCCCAGTCTCCATTCCCCAGCGGCAGTGTGATGTGCTGGGAATTGGGAGCCCAGTCTCCGTTCCCCAGCGGCAGTGTGATGTGCCGGGAATTGGGAGCCCAGTCTCCAATCCCCAGCGGCAGAGTATCCAGCAGGGAATAGAGAGCCCAGTCTCCTTTCCCCAACAGCAGGACTCTGTGTTGGGAGGAGAGACAGTCAGTCTCCCTCCGCAGAGCCTTGAAGTATGTATGGGAGAGGAGCTTGTTACCACCTCTCCCCAGCGGCGGATCGTTAATGGGCAGGGAATGGAGAGCCCAGTCTCCATTCCCCAGCGGCAGAGTGTTCTATCGGGAGAGGAACTTGTTACCCCCTCTCCCCAGTGACAGCTTAATGTACCAGGTGGAGACTGTAAGCCCCACAGGACTTATTACCCGACTAACTCAGACACAGACCGATTGGAGGTCTGGTACCTGGTTAGAAATTGTAAAGGTGTGATCCCAAGCTTTAACGGCTTCAGGAGCACTAGAGGGTAGTTCTGCAGGTATAGTTCTACCTTAAGTAACAAACTAAAATAACTTTATTACGGGCATCATGAAAAAAATGATCCCTAAAAAAGAAAAAATATATGGATGATAAATAAAGTAAAATAATGTGCACCGTCACCACAGTGTGGGTGGGGTGTGTGGGGGGGGGGGGGGTAGGGATCGTGAAAAGTCCGAGGACTTAGGCTAGAGACTGGAGTGAACCTGGTGCTAGTGGTGCCAGGGGAGAAATGGACCTGCTAACTCAAAACAGAGATAGCCCTAAATATAAAGGCTCAATGTGACAGTTGTAGGATCCACCCAAGGCAACAAGTGGTAGAAACTAATTCTATGTGGCAACATAAGTAGTACCCCCTGAGAATGCAAAACAGGGGAGAACAGAGTATCCCATACACTTGAACTAGATAATAAGTTGCAAAGTGAACCTAGATAATAAGTTGCACTGGATCTAGTCTGTAAAGATCCTGCTGGTTGTGCAGAGCTTGAAAGTAATGAGTTAAATGGTGCAGGAATACATTCCCCTTGAATGAGGGGGGAGACTGTTGTTGCTGTGGAAGAAAAAAGATTCTACTCTCAAGCACTGGACTCCTAGTCAAGTTCTAACACTGGTTAGATAGCTGAAGATCCCTTTGCCCCTAACCCTGTGTTCATGTCAGTACGTGCTGATCTAAGAACACCAAGACGAAAGACCTAACGTATGTTTCGGCGCTGGCAAAGCGCCTTTGTCAAAGGTATGCCAGGTACTGAAATTGCCGCGTTTAAATATCACTATGAGAGGTCCGGTCAGCCAATCATAGAGCTGGGCGTGTCTTCTCTGCGCGCGCTGAACCGAGAGCCGTGTGCGCTGTCAGTCAAAGTCCCATACGCCCACGTGGGTGCCAAAGAGGGCGGGGACATGAGAGAAATACAGTGACTCCGGCTGGTATTGCGCTGGAAGGAGAGACGTCGGACCTAAAGTAAAAGTGATTGATACAGCCTCCTAGAAAGATGTGTGCCATCTCTCTGTGGCCAATTCCCAGAAGCCCAAAATGGTCACGGGGAAGGTGACTACAAGAGTCCAAATAAAGAAATCCACTTACATAATATGAAAGACCAGAGGATAATGGTCTTAAGGACACAGTGTTTTATTTCGCTTATAGTACATGCATTAGTCAAAATTAGGCGAAAATAAGGGTGTACATATCACCCCATAACAACTGTTTGTGCCACTGCGTGGAATTACTTTAGGTAATGTAGAGGGCTAGTGGAGGTAACATGTGGAGAATGGCCATTGGGTTAGGGTGAAGGTCTATGTGGTAAAAATATAGACCTTATACCTTAACAAATTGCAATGTACTCCATCTGAAAATGGCTCAGTGTCAGTAAAGTGAAACACACAGGACTGACTGGGGTCACGTCAAGCACCTTTCAAGACTAAGAGGTCTCTAATCAGACGTGGCTGCTAATTGGAAAAGATAAGTACCTGGCTAAAAGTCCATATATACAAAAACAAATGGAAAGTAAGACATAAAGTAAGAACAAAACAACACATTACTATATACATATATACAGGTATAGAACATCATGTATCTATGAATGGAGTGAAGGTAACCCCCTGGTTAGTCTACCTTTGGGGGGGAAGATATGTGACATTAGTCACCATCACTGGGGATGGAAGACAGACACTATGGGTGGGCTCTCAAATTCCTTTTGTGTTTTGTCACATTGTGCCTATTATTTGTGCTCTGTCCCTCCTCAATCTCCCATCAGCCCTTGCTATTGTCTGACCCCACCCTTCCTTGCACTATAGTAATCTATGTAACCTATTGTATGTAAATGAGGCTGTTGGGGGCTTAAACTATGTGTGCTGTATTCATAAAAGAGTTGCTGTTTAACCTTTACCATGTGTAGTCTGGGTGTTTGGTCCAGGGTGGAAAAGGCCCTAAGTGATCCCAGACAAGCCTCGGCGTCTGGGTCTGAAGTATTTCAGGTCCCTGATAGCTACAAGGAAGCAGACTTGGCGGAGGTACTCGGTCGGAGTACTGGAGCTCCGTTACAGCACCCTCGCGGCCTCCTCACTTTGAACCTCCTGAAGCTGTGGCTGCTGTTCCTCCTTATCTGGGTGCAGATACTCCTGCCCTTCACACCCTTAGTGAATATGCTCCTCCCCATGTACTTTTACCAGCTGGACGAGCTCCACAGCCTGGACACCCGCCTCACCATCCTTTCTACCTACCCATAGGAGAACCCCTTCTTGTTAAACTAGGAGAGCTGGATACCCTTTACCCATCCTCCCTTCCTCTCCCACCTCCTCCAGCATCAAACCATCCACCACCTCCTTCATCTGCTGCAGGTGTACCTCCTCAAATGAGGTTTCATCCTGCTTTCACTTATCATCATGGGCAACACGCACATGCTCATGCCGTAGAAAGAGAGAGGCTTGTGGCGAAACCAACTTCGCCCCTGTGAACTGGAGACGCCTGGTTGTTAGCCTCCTGCCCTGCGACTATGGCCCTGCAGGTTAAACCTTTTGTTTTACCTGCAGAAAGGTTTATTTGTGCCTTTCTGCGGACTGTTAAAGCCATGCTACCCCAGATAGCTATGCCATGGAGCCCAGCCGTATACTGAAAGACTGTATGAAAGACTTTGGCTCCATGGCGATTGAACTGGATGTATGTGATCTGAGCACCATTCGGTAATAATGTGTGCTCAGATCTAAGCTATCTGGGGATATGTGGAATGTATATGTTTTATGTACTAAATGTACCAGTATGTATTTTTATGTCTTTTATTGTCCTTTGTCTGCCATGTGTGTAATGGAGTTTGCCTCTTTCCTTGGAGATAATTGGATTCCTTCCCAATTATCTCCAGGCCAGAGGGGAGGGATTGTCTGTTTGTGCTGGGTATGTTTTACGGTTCTCCTGTAAATGATTGGTTGTACTGTGCCCCACCCGGTGGGATGTCCCCTTGCATGGGGACTTGCATAAAAGCCAGTGTGTGGCCATTACAGTTGTTGCTGTTTAACCCTGAAGCTGAAGTGTTGTCTCATTCTTGGGGGGAATTTGACTGTAAGCCGATTGCCAGGAGTGTAAGCTGTTAGTATTGCTTTTCCTGTTCGGCTGCTTCCAGGGTTCGTGTGTCTGCTATTCGAGAGTTGGTGAATACGTGCCGTTTGGAGTTTGGGAGGTTGGTGATTGCAGTAGCTGCTGATCTTTCTGAAAGGGGATTTTCGCCTAAACTGTTTTTTTTCCCCTTGTGTGCAAAACGGTCCACAACAATTGGTGGCAAGCGGCGGGATCATTTCCACAGCCCAGAAGGACAGCTACAGAACACCATTTCTTTGGATTTTACAATTTGAGGGCAACGCATGTCTGAGTACAGCGACCCTGACAGCACCAGGATGGAACCAGTAGTGGAGTACGATCAGGGTGACATGGATGACCGGGATGCATTAAGGAAAGGCATCTGGTACCAGGCCCTGGATAATGTACAATACCAGCGGGGTGAGAGTCTCCCCAGTGAAGAGCAGCGGTTGCAGAAGCAAGTGGCCCTGCAGATGCCCTTCCTGGGAGAGCAGCCCCTGGAGGAATGGGTGAAGGAACTAGAGCACCGGGTATGGCAGGAGCTATGGCTGGAGGATGCCTACCAGGCGCTCTGGTGGTATATGGCACAGTATATACCCTGGACAGCCGAACATGACAAGCCAGAGGGAGAGGAGTTTGATGGTCCTGGCTTGTTATGGGAGTCCTTTGCAGAGCCTGGCTTCGGGAGCCCTGCGCAAACCAGACTTCAGGACATTTTCTATGAGAGGGAGGCTAGGCTTGAGTGGGATGACCCCCATGAGGTAGAGCGAGACCTGGCTCACTTAGCAACCCTGGAGTGGGAACTGGAGCAGGACTACCGAGATCTCTTCCACTCCATTGGGAAGGCTCAGCAGGACAGTAAGGTGACAGACCCAGTCTCCATTCCCCAGCGGCCGTGTGAATTATTGGGAATTGGGAGCCCAGTCTCCATTCCCCAGCGGCAGTGTGATATGCAGGGAATTGGGAGCCCAGTCTCCATTCCCCAGCGGCAGGCTGAGTTACAGGGGGCAGAGGTAGTTGTTCCTGCCCCCCAGCAGCAGAGTGATATGCCGGGAAGGCAGTGTGAAATGCAGGGAGAGGAGAGCAGCGTCCTTCCTCCCCAGCAGCAGGCTGAGTTACAGGGGGCAGAGGTAGTTGTTCCTGCCCCCCAGCAGCAGAGTGATATGCCGGGAAGGCAGTGTGAAGTCCCGGGAGAGGAGAGCAGTGTCCTCCCTATCCAGCAGCAGCGTGATTTTTCGGGAATTGGGAGCCCAGTCTCCATTCCCCAGCGGCAGTGTGATGTGCTGGGAATTGGGAGCCCAGTCTCCGTTCCCCAGCGGCAGTGTGATGTGCCGGGAATTGGGAGCCCAGTCTCCCTTCCCCAGTGGCAGTGTGATGTGCCGGGAATTGGTAGCCCAGTCTCCAATCCCCAGCGGCAGAGTATCCAGCAGGGAATAGAGAGCCCAGTCTCCTTTCCCCAACAGCAGGACTCTGTGTTGGGAGGAGAGTCAGTCAGTCTCCCTCCGCAGAGCCTTGAAGTATGTATGGGAGAGGAGCTTGTTACCACCTCTCCCCAGTGGCGGATCGTTAATGGGCAGGGAGAGCCCAGTCTCCATTCCCCAGCGGCAGAGTGTTCTATCGGGAGAGGAACTTGTTACCCCCTCTCCCCAGTGACAGCTTAATGTACCAGGTGGAGACTGTAAGCCCCACAGGACTTATTACCCGACTAACTCAGACACAGACCGATTGGAGGTCTGGTACCTGGTTAGAAATTGTAAAGGTGTGATCCCAAGCTTTAACGGCTTCAGGAGCACTAGAGGGTAGTTCTGCAGGTATAGTTCTACCTTAAGTAACAAACTAAAATAACTTTATTACGGGCATCATGAAAAAAATTATCCCTAAAAAAGAAAAAATATATGGATGATAAATAAAGTAAAATAATGTGCACCGTCACCACAGTGTGGGTGGGGTGGGGGGGAGGGGGGGAGGGATCGTGAAAAGTCCGAGGACTTAGGCTAGAGACTGGAGTGAACCTGGTGCTAGTGGTGCCAGGGGAGAAATGGACCTGCTAACTCAAAACAGAGATAGCCCTAAATATAAAGGCTCAATGTGGCAGTTGTAGGATCCACCCAAGGCAACAAGTGGTAGAAACTAATTCTATGTGGCAACATAAGTAGTACCCCCTGAGAATGCAAAACAGGGGAGAACAGAGTATCCCATACACTTGAACTAGATAATAAGTTGCAAAGTGAACCTAGATAATAAGTTGCACTGGATCTAGTCTGTAAAGATCCTGCTGGTTGTGCAGAGCTTGAAAGTAATGAGTTAAATGGTGCAGGAATACATTCCCCTTGAATGAGGGGGGAGACTGTTGTTGCTGTGGAAGAAAAAAGATTCTACTCTCAAGCACTGGACTCCTAGTCAAGTTCTAACACTGGTTAGATAGCTGAAGATCCCTTTGCCCCTAACCCTGTGTTCATGTCAGTACGTGCTGATCTAAGAACACCAAGACGAAAGACCTAACGTACGTTTCGGCGCTGGCAAAGCGCCTTTGTCAAAGGTATGCCAGGTACTGAAATTGCCGCGTTTAAATATCACTATGAGAGGTCTGGTCAGCCAATCATAGAGCTGGGCGTGTCTTCTCTGCGCGCGCTGAACCGAGAGCCGTGTGCGCTGTCAGTCAAAGTCTCATACGCCCACGTGGGTGCCAAAGAGGGCGGGGACATGAGAGAAATACAGTGACTCCGGCTGGTATTGCGCTGGAAGGAGAGACGTCGGACCTAAAGTAAAAGTGATTGATACAGCTTCCTAGAAAGATGTGTGCCATCTTTCTGTGGCCAATTCCCAGAAGCCCAAAATGGTCACGGGGAAGGTGACTACAAGAGTCCAAATAAAGAAATCCACTTACATAATATGAAAGACCAGAGGATAATGGTCTTAAAGACACAGTGTTTTATTACGCTTATAGTACATACATTAGTCAAAATTAGGCGAAAATAAGGGTGTACATATCACGGGGAAGGTGACATATGGCTACAAAAGTCCAAATAAAGAAATCCACTTACATAATATGAAAGACCAGAGGATAATGGTCTTAAGGACACAGTGTTTTATTTCGCTTATAGTACATGCATTAGTCAAAATTAGGCGAAAATAAGGGTGTACATATCACCCCATAACAACTGTTTGTGCCACTGCGTGGAATTACTTTAGGTAATGTAGAGGGCTAGTGGAGGTAACATGTGGAGAATGGCCATTGGGTTAGGGTGAAGGTCTATGTGGTAAAAATATAGACCTTATACCTTAACAAATTGCAATGTACTCCATCTGAAAATGGCTCAGTGTCAGTAAAGTGAAACACACAGGACTGACTGGGGTCACGTCAAGCACCTTTCAAGACTAAGAGGTCTCTAATCAGACGTGGCTGCTAATTGGAAAAGATAAGTACCTGGCTAAAAGTCCATATATACAAAAACAAATGGAAAGTAAGACATAAAGTAAGAACAAAACAACACATTACTATATACATATATACAGGTATAGAACATCATGTATCTATGAATGGAGTGAAGGTAACCCCCTAATTCCGGGGTTAGTCATGTCTTTATAGAAAATACAGTCTCTATTCATTATACTAAATGCTGTTAGGAAATTCTGTCATGTAATGTAGTTAAAATGGAGGATCTGTCATAATATGAAGTTAAAATGGAGTTAGTGCAATAATTCAATACAGGTTCAATAAAGATTTTTAATAATTCTACATCACAAGTGTATGACAAAATACTGTTCCTAAATTTAATGGAGAAAACACAGATCTTATAACAGAATTCTGTACACATTCAAAAGGGGTTGTCTTTACATAATACAGTCATGTCCTGTCAATTGCATATTCAAAGAACTTAAAGCACATTTGGCATTAGCTGGTCAAAAGGTGTTACTTGATTAAACAAACACTTTCCAATAGTCACAAAGACAAGGTGTTAACAGGATATCCAGTGCAGGGGGGGGGGGGGGAGGGGACAAGAAGAATATACAAATCAGGATCAAAGGCCAGCTGTTATATTAGAGCATCCTGACATTACTTAATCAATTGTGTGGTGTGACACAGGATATAAGGGGAAAGGTGCTCTTAATCCATATCACTCACGAATAGCTGCTAGCAGACGAACAGGAAAAGCAGACAATCAGCTTACACTCCTGGCAATCAGTCTCTATCAGCATACAGTGAATCCCCCCAAGAACGAGACAAGGCTCCGTGTTGAGGGTCAAGCAGAGGTCTGAGGTGCTGGCACACCCAGTCTGGTTTTTATTACAGTTGTTGCAAATAAAGGTCTGCCCACAGGGAGGTACAAAACAACCAATCACATCACAGTTACATCCCACATATTCCCTCCCCTTATCCTGAGAGGAAACTCAATTACACATACAGTTAAAACATACTTTCTAACCAACTTTCATAACTCTAAAACCATACATCACATTCACATAAAAATACATATCCACAAACAATCCATTCAGGGGAACAACATATTAAAAAATGGCATGAATCAGACCAGGGGTTCAAAAGTTAGTACAAGTATATTTTGGGCCCTGGCTGGCAACAAACAGTTCACAAAATCTGGTTCAAGCAGGTTTTACAGAGGCCTCTATCCTGGAGACAATGGGGGAAAGTAATCCAATTATCCAGGATAGAGGCAGACTCCATTGAGCACATGGTTGCAAAAAGACATAAACCACTTTAACATACATAAAGTCAACTTTTACACATAACACACAGACATTTCACATATCCCCACATAGCTGGGATCTGAGCGCACAAAACTACCGAATAGCGCTCAGATCCTATTCACACAGTTCAATTGCCATGGAGCTAAAGTCTTTCCCATAGTCTTTCATTATATGAATGGGCTCCATGGCATAGCTATCTGGGGTATCACCGTTCACACAGGGCAAGTACTGAATGACCCCACTGTATTCAAAGGGCCAGAATGAGTGACATACACTCTGGTATGGCCGAATACTGTTTTTAAAGGGCCCAATCTCCCAGGGACCATAATCACATGGCAAGAGGCTGGCAAGCAGTCCTCTCCAGGCCCAAGTGGCGAAGGGCACTTTGTCACAGTGCACATTTTACATGTTAAATTATTATGAGGTTTGTCAGTCAGATTCAACAACTTGGCAGTGTTTAGACAGGCTTAGACAATTTAAGAACATCTTTGAATTTAAACAGGCTTAAGCTTACGTCATAGTGAATACATTATATTAAGCAGTGCGTGAGTATATATATCTACATTTAGATAATTTAAGAGCATCTTTGAATTTAAAGCGGCACTGTCATGCCGAATCCCATTTTTTTTTAACCCCCCTCCCACCTCCACTACATCCAATTGACCCTTTAGTCACCCCCTAAGCCCCCCAGATTACCTATTTATTAATCTGTATTTTCTGCCCCGATCTATATTCAGGGCGCCGCCATCTTTGTGTGGGTAGGTGAAGTCCCTGTGGCCTTCCCCCGCCCTGCAGAGCTCAGTCAGCGCGGAGCCCTCCATGGGTGAAGATGGATTAATTTTTTGAGCGTCTGGTTTTTTCTTTTTCGTCGGGAATTTTTTGTTGCGCTCGGGTTTTTTATTTTATTTTTAAGTTCGACGGGTATGATGGCTTTTTATTTGGCCTTTTTTGGGGCTGAAAAATGAAGATTTTAGAAAAAAAAGAAGACGTCGAATGGTAAGTTGAATTTTACTTTACTGGGTAGTAATTGTATTCCCCCCTCACTATTTTTTAGGGTGAGGGGGGTAGGTATTGGCTTTTTTATTTGGGTGGGGGGGTGGGTGACTATGGGCTTGGGGACCCCTAGTCACCTTTGATGGGGGGGGGGATTTTCATTAAGAGCCCCCACCCACCGCTCAGGGGTGGGTGCCGCGGGGGACAGTAGGTCCCCTCCCCCTTATTGTAACTTAGGGCCCCCACCCGCCGCGCAGGGGTGGGAGCCGGGGGGGGGAGGACAACCTTGTGCAAATGGGGAGTTTGCGGTTGTGCAAATGGACTGTTTGCGGTTGTTTGCGGTGCGTTAAACGGGGAGTTTGGTCTGTCACTGTGAAGCGGGCGTAACCCTTACACTACCTGATCGATACAACATCATACCTGATATTTTAAAGCACATTATTCCAAACAATTTAGGAATGTTAGGTAATTTATGCCCTTTATGGATTAAAACCAGTCTGCATCAACTATGTAATTTTCCATGGGAGTTTTGCCATGGATCCCCCTCCGGCATGCCACAGTCCAGGTGTTAGTCCCCTTGAAACAACTTTTCCATCAATATTTTGGCCAGAAAGAGTCCCTGTGGCTTTTAAAATTCGCCTGCCTATTGAAGTCTATGGCGATTTGCCCGTTCGCGAACATTTGCGGAAGTTCGCGTTCGCCATTTGCGAACATAAAATTTTATATTCGCAACATCACTAAACACTAAACACTGGATTTTCTGGTTTTTGGGGGAAGTCACAGGGACAAATATATTAGATGTCCATTTCAAAGTTGGAAATTTGACAAAGTGATTTGCTGGGCCTATGTGGGTATTTAGAGAGCATGGCTGCCTGGGTAATAACATTTCCACCATTATGGAATACCATTTTCAAAAGTAGACAACCCAGAGTACAACAAATGGCAGACCTTGAGATGTTTGGTCTAGCCATTTTAACAGAAATGATGGGCCCATGTAGCCAGGGCCGGCCTTAGGCCTTTGGGCGCCCTGTGCGAGAAATCTTCACAGCGCCCCCCCTCCCCGCCCTCCCTCCCCCACTCCTTCCCCCCTCCCCCTCTCCTTCCCCCCTCCTTACCCCTTCCCACACACACAAACACACGCAGGCAGTCACACACAGACAGCCACACACAAACACACACACTGACATAGAATGTGACGGCAGATAAGAACCATTCGGCCCATCTAGTCTGCCCAGTCAGTCACACATAGGCAGTCACACACACACACAGGCAGACAGCCACACACACACAAACACACAGGCAGACAGCCACACACACACAGGCAGACAGCCACACACACACAAGCAGGCAGACAGGCACACACACACGCACACAGGCAGACAGTCACAGACAGTCACACACAGAGGCAGACAGTCACTAGCACAGTCACACACACACAGGCAGACAGTCACACACACACACAGACAGGCAGACAGTCACACACACAGACAGTCACACACACACACACACACACACACACACAGAGACAGTCACACACATACACACAGACAGTCACACACATACACACAGACAGTCACACACACACACACACACACAGTCTCACACACACACAGGCAGACAGTCACACACACACACACACAGACAGTCACACACACAGACATTCACACACACAGACAGTCACACACACAGACAGTCACACACACAGACACACAGTCACACACACAGACACAGTCACACACACAGACACACAGGCAGACAGTCAAACACACAGACACACACAAGCAGACAATCACATAGTTACCTCTGTTCCTTGTGGAGGCAGACAGGCAGTGCAGCTCCTGGATTCTGGTTGTTGGGGGAAGCAGGGACTCCTTCCTGCTTCCCCTGCAGCAGTTAGACGGCATTTTAGCTCCGCCCCCGGCACACGCTAAGCCCCATCCCCGCCGCACGCTAAGCCCCGCCGCACATTTTTTATTTTTTTTTATCCCGGTCATGTGTGAGCTGCTCCATGGCGCCCTGTGCGGCCGCACAGCTCGCACACCCCTAAGGCCGGCCCTATATGTAGCAATTTCTACTTTTATTTTTGTCTTTTTAATCACATAAATTGCATTTTTACTAGAAATGTCATAATCCTGGTATTAGTGCACTAAAACCTCAGTATTTTGATTTAACACGGTCTTCTGAATATAACGATACCTACATGTACAATGTTTCCAGGTTTTTAGTATATCACAGGAATAGTACAGTACCCCCACATACACTTTGATCTGAAAGCAGATAGAGAGGTAGATAGATCTTTGACTCAGATACTGTAGCATTAACCCTGTGATTAGTTTTTTGCTTTTTTTGTGAAGGCACATTTCAAGTACTACAAATGTAGTATTTTGAGTTGTTTGGTGTAGCCACTTTAGAATGGCTAGCATAAACAGGGACAGGCCAAGGTCAGGGGAATCCAGAAGTCAGAGTAGTCAGTAAAACAAGCCAATGGGTCAGTACAGGCAGCTAACAAGCCGAGGTCAGGGAATCCAGGAACATCAAGCAAACAAACTGCCAAAGTACCATACAGAGTGATTTAGTAGTTCAACTCTGTATGGTAGACTTTAAAACAGTCTGTTATGCAGAGGGCGGGTAGGGATGAACAGGAGGGTCCTTTCGGACTCCTCTTTTCCAGCAAACACAGCATTTTCGTTGGGGTGAACTTTTACAGGGTGTGGTGGGCATTCAGGAAGAGAAATGTTTGCTGAAAAGTCGTTGGACATCTTCTGATTCCAAAGGAGGGTTAGGATTTGGGGTCTGGGCAAATATAATTTGAGACAAAATTTGGACCATAAGCTCTAGAAATGGACATGGTCTACCTATGGCTTCCTTTTTATAAAGCACATAGGCATTGAAAATTGCAATCTGGGTTATGTAGATTGCAATTTTCTTGTACCAGGTCCTTCTCTTCCGGTTCACCAGATAGGGCTGTATGCACTGATCAGCCAAGTCTACTCCCCCCATAAACTTGCTGTCGTCACAATGCACTTCGGCTTCTCCAGCTGCTCAGTTCCACCTCTCACAGACACTGGCACTGAAGTTTCGTCGTGTATTGTAGACAACATGTACACATCTTTCCTATCGGGCAAGCAACTCATCCTGGCGGAGCGCTGAAAGGGAGCCTCTACTGCGTCTACCTCTTGCCAGGGTTTGGGGGAAACCTCTACGATTCTTACGCACTGTGCCACAGGCTACAGTCTCAAAGCAAAATAGAGTTTTAAATAACTCTATGCTTGTGTAATAGTTGTCAACCCATAGCCTGTATTCCTTATTTAACAAGGGAAGGATTAGGTCCCATACTATCTTGCCACATGTACCCACAGAATCAGGGCATCCTGGTGGGTCAATATGGCTATCCTTCCCATGATAAATACGAAACGCCCATGTATATCCAGATTTGGATTCACACAATTTGTAAAATTTTACACCGTATCGGGACCGTTTAGAAGGGATATACTGCTTAAAAAGTAATCTACTCTTAAACTTCATTCAACATCTATACAAATATTTTCTTCAGGGAGATAATTTTGGGAGAATTTGTCTGACTTGAGTTCAATTAGGTTTTGAATTCTGTACAGCCTGTCAAACAATGGGTCGTTTCTTGGGGGGCACAGTGTGTTATCGTTGAAGTGGAAGAAACGCAGCAGCTGCTCATAGCGATCCCTCTTCATAACCCCAGGGAAAAGAGGGGTAGCCAGGATGGGGTGCTTGTACCAGTAGGACCTGATACTCTGCTTTTGACAATGCCCATAACTAGAGTTAGGGCCCAAAATTTGCGCATTTCTGCGAGATCCGTGGGGTGCCACATATTACGCCGATTGTAATGTGACCCCGGATTCACAGTCAGACATTGGTTGGCAAATAAATTGGTTTGCTCAACCAATAACTGAAATACTTCCTCTGACATGAACAAATCAAAATATTTTAGGGGCTCCCAAGCATCCACCATAACAGTGATGCCAGGGGTCGCTGTAAATGGGGGAATATCTGGGGCCGTAAAAAAAAAAAAAAAGAAATAATAGTACAAATGTACTAAAATCCCTAAACAGGCTGATCACAGTGTTAAATGCTGTGACCAGCACTGGAAGGGTTAAATTACTTTTATTAAACTTTATCTTTATTTTTAACAATTCTTTCTCTTACATGGCTCTCCAGCAACGATCTCTCTCTCTCAGATCGAAGTGAGGTGAGGAAAGGGGCAGAGACAATATGTCAGCCAGTGATTTAAAATCATTGGCTGACACATTGTAACAGTGATCGCAGTGACTGGCTGTCACTGCAATCACAAACTGCAGATCACTACGGATTGGCCACAGGGGACCTGCCTGTGTTGCCAGGCAGGTCCCCCCCAACCTGATCTGCAGTTTGGGAGGGATCGGGGAAACGTGGGAGGGTTTTAGAGCCGCGGCGTGCTGCCGTAAAGGCGTTTAAGCCCATTAACGCCAGGACGGCATAGCACGACGTAACAGCGTTAACGGGTTAAACAAAAATCTGTACACCAGTCAAGCCATAAGACTTGCTTTTCCCACAGAAATCCCATAACTGCAGCGATGTTACAACCGCAAAGGATTCTGGGTGGGCATATGCAAATTTGTTTAACAAAGAATCAATTTTTGCCTCATTCCATTTTAAACATGGATTCCTTTTTATCTGTGTTTGCTGTATTCAACAGCTTGAAACACAATATAGGAAAAGATGCAAAACCAGTGAACCACTCATGGACAGCTGTTTCGTTGTTAATGCAACTCATTAGCATGAGGTTGGTTACGGGTTTGCTTATTCAGGCTTGGTATATATATATCTCGTCATTAACATTACGTGTCCTCTAGTATCCGTGGCCTAACTGAGTGGAAAGTGAAATTATAAATAGACATTGTTCTCTATTAAGCCAGTGCATTAATTGTTGACTTTCTAATATATCCCAATATTGTCTACATTTTCTGCAATATTCAAATTAGAACTTACAAAATAAATTAAAACAAAATAATAAAATAATTGCAGGGGACCATGTTAGTTTATCTCTCTCATAAATATTACTTTCAATTCCCATGGACAATTAACAGCATCCATTGTCAGTAGTCAGTAGACGGTGAACAATTTCTACACACACACACATATATTCAATGCAATGTTAAATAAAAATCTGCACACCAGTCAAGCAATAAGACTTGCTTTTCCCAATGAAATCACAAATTTGCAGTGATGTTACTACTGCAAAGAATTCTGAGTGGGCATATGCAAATTATTTCAACAAAGAATCAAATTTTTTGCCTAATTCCATTTTAAACATGGATTCCTTTGTCTGTGTTTGCTGTATACACCAGCTTTAAGTCTGTGTTTGTATACAGCAAACACACTTATGTATAGAGTATCCAAAAGAAAGCACTATTTCTCATTAAAAAGATGATATAAAATATGTATGGGTGTACTGAAACAGAAAAGGACAAGTTGTGCTTGGCATAAGTTCTGAAAAGTCCTTTGCCACAAATGTGTTGCATCTCAAAAGGCCTTGATCGTTAAAGGGTTACATTGTCACTCTCGTGTATAACCCTGTTATGAAGTTTCATGCTAGTGCTGAGACACCCTTTGCACATCAACCCTATATGCCTATTCCATAGTTATCAATCTAACCCAACTTGTGTCCATTCAAATGGTTGTCATACAGAAGCATTAATTCTCCCTGAGTACTGCATAATGCAATACAGTGTGTGTTTACAAGTGGCAAGGTGACTAAAAGCTCAGCTTACCAACTTGCTAAACTGCCTTCCTCTCCAGTTCAGTATAGCACCACTCAATCTTAGGTCAAGAAATTCACAAAGAAGGGTGAATAAAAGATGTTTTTCTTTTAGTGAAGACAATGTGGTCCATGCACTCAGGGTCTTTGTAAAGCAGCAGATTTTTTGGAAAAACACGGCAAAGACAGCAACGTTTCGATCCCCACTTGGATCTTTGTCAAGCTCAACAAAGATCTCGAGGGGGAACGAAACGTTGCTGTGTTTGCCGTGTTTTTCCAATAAAACTGCTGTTTAACAAACACCCCGAGTGCTTGGATTATATTGTCTTCACTATATGGAATTGGGGCTTGCCAGCACTAGGTACAGTGCACCGAGGTCTACATATGATGAAAGTGCTGATCCCTCCCTTGTTTGCAATTAGTTTTTTTTTTCTTTTAAACTAATTATTATTGCATGAGCTGTGGGTCACTTTTCATATGTTGCTTTACAGGTTTTATTTTATCTGCAAGAAATAAATCTGCAAAACAGTTTTTACTTTAACCCCTTAAGGACCAAACTTCTGGAATAAAAGGGAATCATGACATGTCACACATGTCATGTGTCCTTAAGGGGTTAAAGGGACACTATAGTCATCTGAACAACTTCAGCTTAATGAGGTTGTTCAGGTGAGAACTATAGTTCCCTGCAGCTTTTCTCATGTAAACACTGTATTTTCCAGGAAACTTCGGAGTTGACGGAGGCATAATATGCCTCCATCCACTCATATCTGCTGTCAGCAGAGCACAGGGCAGCACTGTAGACAGCATCCTGTGATTCTGTATCTCCTCCCTCTGCATGCAGACTCTGAACTTTCCTCATAGAGATTCATTGATTTAATTAATCTATATGAGGAGATGCTGATTGGCCAGGGCTGTGTTTGAATCATGCTGGCTCTGCCCCGATCTGCCTCCTTGTCAGTCTCAGCCAATCCTATGGGGAAGCACTGTGATTGGATCAGGCTACCACATGTCAGCAGACTGCTTGTTTTTTTAAAGCAAACAACATGCAGATTTACAGCTTCAGGCTTGAATACAGTAAGATTTTTACTATATTTATGGAGGCAAGAGGGGCCCAGAGGGGCTAGATGGTGGTGTTAACAATATATGGTCAGGAATACATGTTTGTGTTCCTGACCCTATAGTGATCCTTTAAAGGGACACTATAGTCACCTGAACAACTTCTGCTTAATGAGGTTGTTCAGGTGAGTGCTACAGCTCCCTGCAGCCTTTTTCTTGTAAGCACTGTATTTGCTGAGTAAATGCAGTGTTTACATTGGAAGCTTGGAACACCTCTTGTTGCAGTCAATCAGACGGCCACCAGAGGGACTTCCGAGTTCAGAGGCCCTAAAAAGGCCTCACGTCTGACGTATTCACGCATGGGTGAATACTTCAGACTGTGCACGAGCTTTGTATCCTGTGTCAGCACTGCGTGGGAGTGGCTTCAGCTGACAGGTCTGAAAAGGCTGAAGACGGAGGAGGAGAGGATTCAAACAGTAAGTAAATTTATTTAGTGAGTGTGGTTGGGTGACTGAGGGTGAGTGGGTGAGGATGGATGATATGGATGATGGGAGTGGATGGATTTGGGGATGGATTTGGATGATGGGAGTTGATGGATGATGGGATTGGATTGATTTGGGGATGGATTTGGATGATGGGAGTGGATGGATGATGGGAGTGGATGAATTTGGATGATGGGAGTGGATGGATGATGGGATTGGATTGATTTGGGGATGGATTTGGATGATGGGAGAGGATGGATGATGAGAGTGGATGGATTTGGATGATGGGAGTGGATGGATTTGGATGATGCGAGTGGATGGATGATATGGATGATGAGAGTGGTTGGATGATGGGAGTGGATGGATGATGGGAGTGGATGGATTTGGATGATGGGATTGGATTGATTTGGGGATGGATTTGGATGATGGGAGTGTAGGGATGATATGGATGATGGGGATGGATATGGATGATGGGGATGGATGGATATGGATGATGGGGATGGATATGGATGATGGGGATGGATGGATGATGGGGATGGATATGGATGATGGGAATGGATGATGGGGATGGATGGATATGGATGATGGGAGTGGATGGATGATGGGGTTGGATGGGAATGGATGGATATGGATGATGGGAATGGATATGGATGATGGGGATGGATATGGATGATGGGGATGGATGGATGATGGGAATGGATGATGGGGATGGATATGGATGATGGGGATGGATATGGATGATGGGGATGGATGGATATGGATGGAGAAAGTGTGTGTATGTCTAATTTTTTACTACTTGTGTGTTTGCATAGAAACACTATATATAGAGAGATCTCTACAGAGTTTCTATAGAGAAAGTGAGCTGAGCTGTCAGTCAGACAGCTCAGCTCGCGAACGTGCATGCCGTGCACATGCACGGTTGAGTGCTGAGTTTCTTCATAGGGCGGCATTCAATGCCGCTCTATGAAGAATGCGATTGGTGCAGTGCGAAACTGCGCATGCGCACCATATCGCGATGACGCTTCTCAAGGAGAAGCGTCCTATTGGGCCCCGCAATTTTGTCATTTTGACGAAAAAGGAGGCGTGGCCTAGCGCTCGGCGCTGGAACGGAGGTAAGTTTTATTATTAAAACTTACTCAGATTTTTTTTTTTTTTTTAATGACAAGTTCATATAAAAGCAAGAAAGAAGGCTGGGGGACCTGTCTTTCTTGCTTTTATATGTTGACTAGAGTCCCTTTAAGTTGTAGATAATAAAAATATACAATTTGACACACTGGGGCAGTGCATGAAAAGCACTTTGCAAACAGTGGGCAACACTTTAAATTTCCTATGACAAGAGTAATGCAAACGTGCGCTTTGACATTGCAAAACACAACTTGAACAACGTAGTGGTTTTCAAAGTAAAAAAAAGTGTAGTACTTTTCACGTCTGCCCAGCAATCTTCAAACCATTTTGCAACAAATGAAAAACGTTTCATAAGCTGGGCAATGCTTGAAAAGTGCTTCCGTGCCAATTCAGCTGTTGACAAAATAATGATGGGCAGTACTTTTCAAGCCCTGTTCAACACTTATCTAAATGATGCATTAAAA
This sequence comes from Pelobates fuscus, assembly GCF_036172605.1. Lineage (NCBI taxonomy): Eukaryota > Metazoa > Chordata > Amphibia > Anura > Pelobatidae > Pelobates > Pelobates fuscus. Next base: position 137,383,218 of record NC_086319.1, read on the forward strand.
CAAAGGGAAAACAAAGAATTTATCAAACTGCTGGGCAAGGCTTGAAAAGTGCTGCCCTGCCACAACAGTAGTTTTCAAAGCAGTCAAGGCTAGCACTTTTTATGTCCTGCCCCACAATATACATGCCTTTATCTCGATGCAGGATACAGTAACAGCCCTAATGTCAGTGTGTGTGTGGAGGGGTCAGTGTTTTACTTAACCCCTTCATGGATAGAAATGTTCTGTTGTGCATGTCCTACCCTTAAGGATGCATGCTGGAAAATTTCCATCATTAACTGACTAAAGATATGTCCCTAAACACAGACTGTAAGCTCGTTTGAGCAGGGTCCTCTTCGACCTATTGTTCCTGTAAGTTTTCTTGTAATTGTCCTATTTATAGTTAAATCCCCCCTCTCATCACATTGTAAAGTGCTACGGAATCTCTTGGCACTATATAAATGGCAATAATATTAATCTGGACACCAGTCAAGCAATAAGACCTGCTTTTCCTACAGAAATCACAGATTTGCAGTGATGTTACTACTGCAAAGAATTTGACTATGATATAATAATGAGGCAAAAATGTGATGCTTTGTTGAACTAATTTGCATTAGCAACAATGATGCAAATGTATGATTTCTGTCGAAAAGTGTTTTGGCTTGACTGGTGTGTAGATATGTTTAACAATGTATTGACTATTATTTATTTTCAAATCAATCTGCAAACTGTGTTAACACAATAAAAAAAAAACACATACAACATTAACCCCTTAAGGACACATGACATGTGTGACATGTCATGATTCCCTTTTATTCCAGAAGTTTGGTCCTTAAGGTGTTAAGGGCTTATATTTGTGCACATTTGCGGATGTGGGGTACACGATACAGTGTACAGTGTGTGACAAAGGCTGTTACATTGGAGAAACTGGCCTAAAGCTGCATCTCAGAATGAACCTCCTACACAGACATTCAATCAAGAACCACAAGGAAAACTAATATTATATCCGTGTTGGTCACCACTTCATCCAGACGTATCACTCCATCCTAAACTTCAGGATTAAAGTTCTCAGGAACGAAAGACATTTGAGATAAACATGATCACACATTTCAACACAAGAAATGAAGGGCTTAATGTAGACTCTGGCTTTCTCACACACTACCAAACATTTATATAAACACACATCTTAATGTCTTATATAGTTTTTTTTCAATACTCCTGCTTCACCTTTATTTGATCAATTTAAACATATATGCAGCTATTTATTTGAATGCCCTACAATGCTGCTTTTTTTTTGTTTGTTTTTTTATCTAGTTTAGTGAGAGTCTCCTATTTATGTTTTCTGGCTATTCTCAGCCAATCTGCACCTTTAACTTTCAGACACATCTTCTGCTATTTATGACACCCCACTCAAGTGTTAAACTCTTATCATATTGCGTATTGCTTCAGACCTAAGGGAGAGAGGAAAACTCTCAAAAATTCGTGTTTGAAAATATTATGTTAGTCCAATACCACCTGTTCCAAATTATTATGCAAATTCTATTTAAGTGTGATAAAGATTAAATATTTTGTTTTTCAGTTTAACTCATAGATGGCATTGTGTCTCAGGGCTCTTTTGATCACTGAAAACAATCTGACACCTGTGATAATTAGATTGCCAGATGAGCCCAATTTAGGGAAAAACTACTAAAGAAAGCACCATTTTCATGCAATATGGGGAAGAAAACCAATCTCTCTGCTGCTGAAAAGAGTGAAATAGTTCAATGCCTTGGACGAGGTATGAAAACATTAGATATTTCACGAAAACATAAGCGTGATCATCGCTCTATTAAGAGATTTGTGGCTGATTCAGAGCACAGATGGGTTCGTGCAGATAAAGGCACATTGAGGAAGATTTCTGCCAGATCCATCCATCGGATCAAGAGCGCAGCTGCTAAAATACCATTACATAGCAGCAAACAGATATTTGAATCTGCTGGTGCCTCTGGAGTCCCATGGACATCAAGGTGTAGAGTCCTCCAGAGTCTTGCAACTGTGCATAAACCTTCTATTCGGTCACCACTAACCAATTCTCACAAGCAGTAACGGCTGCATTGGGCAGAAAAATACATGAAGACTAATTTTCAAACAGTCCTGCTCACTGATTAAGGCCGTGCAACCCTGGATGGTCCAGATGGGCGGAATAGTGGATGGTTGGTGGACGGCCACCCTGTTCCAACAAGGCTGCGACGTCAGCAAGGCGGTGGTGGAGTCATGTTTTGGGTCAGAATCATGGGAAGAAAGCTGGTTGGCCCCTTTATAGGGTCCTCGAAGGTGTAAAGATGACCTCTGCAAAGTATGTGGAGTTTGTGACTGACCACTTTCTTCCCTGGTACAGAAGGAAGAACTATGCTTTCCATAATAAAATCATCTTCATACATGACAATGCACCATCTCATGCTGCAAAGAATACCTCTGCATCAATGGCTGCTATGGGGATAAAAGGAGAGAAAGTCATGGTGTGGTCTCTATCCTCCCCTGACCTCAATCCTATTGAGAACCTTCGGAGCATCCTCAAGCAAAAGATCCTAGAAGGGTGGGAGGCAGTTTACATCCAAACAGCAGCTCTGGGAGGCTATTCTGACATCTTGCAAACAAATTTAAGCAGAAACTGTCCATAAACTCACAAGTTCAATGGATGCAAGACTTGTGAAGCTGCTATCAAATAAGGGGTCCTATGTTTAAATGTAACGTGACCTGTTAAAATGTTTAAAAAGTTAAAATGTTGTTATAAGTTTGATTGAAATAGCTTTTGATTTCAGTAAATATGCTGCAAACACAACAAATGACAATTTTCAGTTCTTTACAACCTATAAAGTGTTTGGAAACTTACTGTGCGTAATAATTTGGAACAGTGCATTGTAAGTTTGTTTAAAAAATTAATACTGTTATCATTAGGAGGTTTGTTTAATAAAATTTGAATTGTACTCTTAATAGTTGATAACATGAGAATTATGCTGACTGTTATTTAAATCAACTATTTAGGTAAATGAGAAAAATATAATTTGCATAATAATTTGGAACAGGGTGTAGTGTATCCAGAAAGTCTGAATCAAAGTATCCGAATGACCATTTTGTCCTAGTATTTTACTGCTAGATCGGCTCCTGCTTCAAATATTGGTGAATGCTGGTATTGATAAACAGAGGTGTTAACACAGGTGTAAGAAATTATGACCCTCTTACAAGGATATTCTTTTAGGGAATGTGTGACAAATAAGACACAAACACAAGTGTATAATAACATTTATTGTATTATTAATTTAAGGATACTGTTAGATTTTAAAAGGATATACACATTACTCATTATAACCATAGTCAGTCCAAAACCAAAAGATACATAATAAAAGGGCAATACTTAAACATTTCAATGGAGGTCTTCCCCTTGCACCTTCATCTTGGGTAATCTGGGACAGACTATCAGTTCACCATGGCCCTGCTTGCTGTCCCCTCTCTCCCTCTCTCCCTCTCTCCCTCTCTCCCTCTCTCCCTCTCTCCCTCTCTCCCTCTCTCCCTCTCTCCCTCTCTCCCTCTCTCCCTCTCTCCCTCTCTCCCTCTCTCCCTCTCTCCCTCTCTCCCTCTCTCCCTCTCTCCCTCTCTCCCTCTCGATGTTGTCCTTTTAAAGACTGATTCTTGGAGTAATAAACTACAAATCCCAGCATCCCTTTTCCCTCCCAAAAGTGGTTTATCCCGCCCTCTTTCTCCAGAGAGTTCTGTCTTTACACAAGTCTTTCCCTTTGATCTCTTCCCTCCAGCTATACTGTAATGTTCTGAAAGAAGTGACTAGTTAGGGTTGGTTTTGGTTTCTAAGTAGGTTAGACAGCTTGGGAAAACACACACAATTCCATTGTTACACCTAGATGTTAATTACTCTGATCTCCTGATAACATACATGGAATACTGGAGGGATGTAAGCTTTTGTTTTAGCTGGATGTTGTAAAATGCAACTGAAAGCTTTGATCCTTATCACACTGTTATCAAGGACATGACCCCAACTTGTGAAACCAGTCACATACACAGAAAGTTAGATACAATATTGCAGTTTGGCATATCAATTTCTTACACAGGTAGCCATTCCTATTAACTTTAGTTGACTTATTTTACCGGCATTTGGGTTGTAAAAGTCTTTAAAGGGACACTATAGTTACCTGAACAACTTCAGCTTAATGAGGTTATTCAGGTGAGAACTATAGCTCCCTGCAGCCTTTCTCATGTAAACACTGTATATTCTGAGAAAATACAGTGTTTACATTGAAAGCTAGGAACACCTCTAGTTACAGTCACTCAGACTACCACCAGAGGGACTTCCAAGTTGATGGATGCATAATTTGCATCCATCCACGCAGATTTGCTGTCAGCAGAGCACTGTGCATGAGCATCCTGTCTCTCTGAGGCTGTCAGCAGCACATGGGAGTCGGCTCGAGCTGACAGGCTGAAGGCAGAAGGCAGGAGAATGCAGAGATCTCCTGACTTCATACTGT